>NC_143254.1:58323931-58475446 GCF_984573655.1 Nuphar pumila
AAGATAGACAAAGGAAACTTGCAACTTTATTGAAAGATAGAATTAATCAAAATGACAATGATGAGAATGAAATGGGATATCATCCCGACAAAAGAATAGAAAAGGAAAGACAAATGAATTCTTCTAATGCGTTCCCTTAATGAAAACAGTCCCTTTATGAGATCTTCGGCCATTAAAGCCCAATCCGGCCCTTTTAGGGCAGTGCTGAGGAATCACTGGTTCAAGACGACCATCTTCATTTTGCCTAGGCCTTGAAAAGGCTGGTAGCCGTGCTTCACTAGTAAATCAAATCCCTTTTTAGCCTTCATAAATTGGGAGAATAGAGGATGACCCTTAAGTGCGCTATAATCAATTCGTCCTCCAATCTTGAAGAACTGTGGGCCTCCCCATCGGGTCGCAGCCACTGTATGCTCGGGTTGCTTTGTCATCTGTATTATTCCCGAATTCTCTTCAAAGTTGACCTCTTCAATACCCCTAATGCTAGGGATATCAGTAGTGAAAGAGGGCCTGGGAACCATGGGCTGTGCCAGCCTCTGCTCAGGATTCTCGCCCAAGACTGTCGTGATCATACCACCTTTTGACCACTTGATGCACTAATGCAGAGTAGATGGTACTGCATTTGCATTGTGAATCCATGGTCTCCCGAGAAGCAGATTATAAGTGGGCGGCACATTGACCACGTGAAAGAGAATTGAATGGACCGAGTAGTCAATGAAGATCTCCAGGAAGATTTTTCCTTTCGCTGTTTGGCCATGATTGTCGAACCCATAAATGGTGATTGGATCTGGAATATATTCTTCTTCTTTAATGCCCAAAGCTTTGGCGGTCATTTCCGGACATATATTGAGGCTGCTGCCTCCATCGATCAGCACATGAGGAACTGTCATCCCTTTGGTTCGAACCATAACATACAAGGCATTGTTGTGAAATACATGAGGTTTAGGGAGATCCTCATCGGAGAAAGTAACTGGAGCATTAGTCATGGCCTGATTGACTATGTGGGTCATGTCTTCCGGAGTTATGCTTGGTTTCACCTTGATTTTCTGCAACAGATTATTTAATACTTGCTGATGTTTAGCGGAAGCTTGGGTTAAGTCCAAAATTGAGACATTGGATAATGCTGTAATAGGCTTTAGAGTGGATGTCTCGCTTTTCTTTGGGGTGGACCTAATGAGATGCTTAGGGAGCCATGGCATACTTCTGGCTACCTCGGGAGATACCCCAGCGGGCTTGTCAGATACTTTCAATTTGCCGAAAGCTGAAATAAGGTCCATCTTCTGGGCCTTGGACTGATCCTATTGCAATACCAAGACCCGATGCTGAGCTTGCATATCATTTTCAGAGCATGGCCTGATATGCTCCTGTGGTTGAAACGACTGTTCGGTGTTGACTACTGTAGAATGACGAGGAAATGGCTTTTTTAGAATATCTATATTTTCATCTTCCGCACCTTCTACCAGAAGATTTTTATCAATAAGGTCCTGAACAATGTTCTTCAGAACGAAGCAATTCTCAGTGTTGTGCCCCACTGTTCGATGAAATTTGCAGAATTGGTCTTTGAATTTTTCCATAGGAGCGGAAGGATCGACCAGCCTGGGCAATTTGACCATCTCCTTGGTCAACAGGTACTCGAGTACAGTCTTGAGTGATTGATCTAATGGAGTGAACTTCCTCTCATAGCTCCATCCTTCGTGCTTCACTTTCTCTCGGGGTTTTGGTCCCTGCTCTAGTTGAAGCGGCTTGCTGAATTGCAGGATCGACTTTCTTTTCTGGTCATTCTTGTTTGAACCTCCTGCCCCATAACAGAAGTCTCTATTCTGCCCCTTGCGATGATTCTATTTATCATTTCTGGCAGAGTAAGCGAAATGAGTCTTCTTCTTTGACTCATTCTGATTGTTGTTCTTGGTGAAAGTGAAACCTTCGTAGAAACCATTCTCCATACTCAATTCGAGCCATTCGGCTCACTCTGTTAACTCTATAAAGGTTCTGGATGGTGCGGTGGAGATGAGGCCTTTTAGAGGCTGCGAGAAATTGCTTAGAATCAAGGACAAAGCATGCCCTTCTGATATGGGGTCTCTCATCTTATTGCAAGCTGACCTCCAGCGGTGGATAAAATCTCGGCCCTTTTCATTTTCTCTCTGTTTCAGGCCACAGAGGTGGCTGAGGGTCGGGAGCACCTCAGCATTAAACAGAAAGCGCTCAATGAACATATTCACCACCTTATCAAATTCTTTCAGCTCTATGGGGTTGATGTGCTCCGAGTACCATTTAGCTGCCTTTCCCTCCAGACTGCGAGGGAAGCAAAGGAAGAGTGCCCGATTGTCACGCTTGAATCGTGAACATTCAGCGAAAAACATGGCGAGATGAGCCTTAGGGTCGCCAAAACCATCGAACTTGATAAATTTTCTGGGGAGATTATCCAGATTGTCGTCCCCATCTAAACCATCATAGAAGTCTTCGCTGGTGAAGACTTTCTTGCCCTTGTCTTGGGCTTGCAGATCTTTGACCATTCTCATCATATCTTTTAATTGTGACTGAGTAGGGTCATCAACAGACTGATTTTTGGATTTGTAAGCCGACCCCTGGCCCTGAGTCGACCTTTTGAATTCATGTTTATTTTCACATTCCTTGTCAGCATCGTCAGCTGATTCTGACTCATCAGATACTTCCTCATGACGACTCTGCTTTTTGATACTTTTCACATTCTTGGCGGCATGACCCTTATCCTTCTGCTCAGTGCTAGCTTCAGCTTGCTCTGCCAACATCCTGGTCATCATTTTCTTGAACATAACATACATTTGAGGATCAATGTCATCCTCAACCTGCTGTCCTTGATTTTTAGCTGATCGGGGGGAGTCCATCTCTTCTTCCGAAGCGGCTGAGTATGCGACACCTTCAACTGATAGGGTTTTCTTTCAGGACCTTTTATGAACCATCGAGTATCACGAGTGTTCTTTTTTAATGTTGCTGATGCTCTCTGCAAGGTAGGATTGATGGTTAGGTTCTTGAAGGAAATTTGGTTTGGAGGAAAATATTTATTGAGAATTTTGCTAGACAATTGAAAGAGTATCCCATTACTAGGGATTGAGTCGTCGCTGGAATTACGACAATTGCGTTGCTATTCTTTGCAAAATAAACAACTGGAAGTATGCCTTGTTACCTAGGCGAGGTCGTCAAACCAAGATAGGATGAAATTTAAAGGAATTTTATTGAAGAAAAGGACATGATTTTATTAATAATAGACTCGACAAAAGGGAGGGGGACAGACAATTTTCCACCACTCCTGATAATCAGAGGACACTCGAGGACCAGGAAAAATAGAGAGTGACAAAAGAATCCCAGCCATGTCTAGCAGAATGATATGCTCCGGACCACTGATCTGATGCGAGGTCGAATTCTGGCAGAACCCCTGCTAGTGGACGAATCTCTACGCGCTTCTGCCTCTGAGAGAACTGCCTGACACACCGCTCTGGATAGTAGTATGCGCAGAAGAATGAACCAAGTAGCCTAAACCGCTTGCCATAAGCGTAAGTGTATCTGGGAGGTGATTCCTGACGATCGAAGTAGTCCCATACGACTTCTTCCTCCTGAAGGTTGTCGATCAAGAACCGGTATCGCGCAACTGGAAGAAGCTTCTCTCTATTGTATCTGAATGAACTGGCTCGGACTGGCACATGGCAGAGGAACCAGGATTGTAATGCATAAGTGCACCCTTCGACTAGAATTGATTCTCCGAGTGCGAAACGAGTCAACCCTCGGTATAGAAAAGCGAGTGCAGCCATGGCTATCGAGAGGTGGTTGGTCTGTCGACTTCCCCATCTGCTTAGAAGCTGAACTATTCTGATATCCATATAATTCCGTCGATCGGGAAAGAAAGCCAATCCCACCGTGCACAGAACCATCGCGTGCTGAATTCTCTATCGAGCTGTCCTGGACAACGAGCTGACTTCCACAAATGTCCCATACTGTCTGCAGATTTCGAGCAGGTCCACATATTCGTTTCCATCCTCCTCAATCAATGGCCAAGACTTGCATCCTGTCATGCGAGCTAAGGCATCCTTAGGGTCCAGACCCTTAACATTAATAAGAAACTGTTTCTCCAATGGATCTCCAGGCTGACCGGCTGGCTCGGGCAATCCCATAATCTCTGAAAATTCATCCATCAGTACTGTCATCTCGCCCCACGGGAACCAGAAGGTAGAAGTGCTCGGATTCCACCGTTCTGTTAGTGCATGGATCAAATTACCGTTGACTGTCTGCTTTCCCACTGCGGACGCCAGTTCTAACCCACAATCGTCCAAGTGGTCCGGAAACATACGAGAGAAATTCTTGAACCATAAATAGTACCACCGGGGAAAGAAGGATCCGGTGCTGAGGACTCAAAGTTCTGGAAGACCTTGTCGCACCTCGTAGGAGATGTGACCCTCAGGAAAGACTGAATCAAGCTGACTGGATGCCATCAGACTGGAAAACATGGAAAATTGGAATAAGACTTGGGAAAATACAGGAAATTTGAGGGAAATGCAGGCAGGATAAAAATAAAGTAGGAAATTCGAGATCCAGAAGAAAGGAAAGATGGAAAATCACCTGGAGTTTTGAAGGAAATTAAGGGAAATTTGGAAAATCGTCCAGGGTTTGATGAAATATGAAGAAATAAATGGAAAATGAAGTATTTGGAAAATCGTCCAGGGTTTACAACATGGACAGTACATGGACATAGATTGGGGAATTTTGAGAAAATCGTCCAGTATTTTAGAAAATTGGGAAAATATGGAAAATAACAAAGAAATGACTATAACACATTCAATTACAACAAGTATGCACATACAACATTCCCTAAAAGCTGACTCTAGATGCACAAATTTTGAAATGGTTGTAGGACCTTAATCCTAACTCTAAGGTTCAAATCAACTGTATCCAATCCAGTTATGCCTATATACTCAAGCCAAGGCTCGATGTACGTGGCATAAAATCAATTTCTCCGGTTCTAGGTTCAAGTTTTCCAACATCCTTGAGCACCTGCCGATATACGTTGGACTATGGCCCTTGGTACGTGGCAGGGAGGTTTTCACCCAAATAAGTGGCCCAGTTGTGAGGCTCTGTCCCGAACTATGGTTCTGGAAGAGAGCCCAGCAACGTGAAGACCGGGACAATATAGGTGGGTTGATTTTTGAAAAACATGAGCACATGCAATCAAACAGAAGGTTCTAAGTCCTAAAGAGATAGAATTTTGAAATATTTGAAGAAGCAAACATTGTTTTCATACAATTCCTAAATTGAGGAGTGTTGTATTAGACCTAAGCCTATGTGAGCATGAATAATTCTCCTCAATATGGTCCTACCAAACCATACCTAGTCTATATGCATTCCATGTCAGCTGGGTTCAAGTCTAGGCTCCTAGGTTCACATGATATCATAAAGCAAAGCTGACATAAAATGGAAATCAATTTTGACAATTTGAACTAAGTAGAGCATTAGATTGATCAGGCAAAGACAGTTCCCATCACGGTCGCCAAACCTGTTATCATCGCAAAATTTTTAACTTTTGCGAGTCAAACTGACCTTTGAAAAAGATTTTGAAAATAACTCGCCTCCGTTTTAAAATGCGGGAAAATTCCGTAGAATGGGACTCGCCTGTCGGTACGAGGTTCAACCGTTCCTGCCACCTTTAACAGGGGTAATTGAACCAAGGATCAATCTTATGCTCTACTCTATTCAACTTGTCTAAATCATATTCTAATTTCTAAATGCATATAGAATCAGGCATGTGCTATGAATTTTCAGAAAATGCACATTTGAAAACATGATGTTTGCTTTGAATGATTGAAATATTTAGAAAATGTAAATCTTGGAAATGATATCACATGAAAAATCGTGAATTGGGATTTGAAATGTACTTCTGAGAGAAGTAAAAATCGATTTTGAGGAGTCCTTGACATTTGGTGCAAATCGATTATGAGAAACTTGGTTTCTCTGAATTCAAACTTTGAGATTGAAATTCTAACTTAGAAAATTTGAATTTAGAACTTGGGAAATACTTGAAATATCATTGGCAAATCCATATTTTGATAAAATCATTTTTTTTGAATAAGACTTAGAAAAATTTTGATTTTTCTAACTTCAAACTTTGAAAATGACTGCATAACTTGGAAAATTGAATTTATGAACTTGAGAAACACTTGAAATATTCTTTGAAATTCAATGCTTTTGGGAAAATCGATTTTGCTATACGACTTAGGAGATTTTGAGGAATTCAATTTCCTTGACTTAGAATTTGAATTGGAATTGGCAAATGCATGAAATGAATGAATATGAATTTGAGGATTTGAGAAATAGTTTTTGTATTTATGAGAAATGCAGTGCATTTTGAAGTTAGCCTAAGAGTGTAGGCTGAATGTGGCTAATGTGAAGATCATAAATCTGAGTATCATTCATATTCTGACTATGGCCATAAATACGAACTCCACCAAGTTTATAAACTTCATAGAAGCTAGTGCATGTACCATTCGTGTAGACCATGGTGAGTTTGAATATGCATGAATCATCATCCATCACACATTGACATTATAAAAAAAATAAACTATATGCAATGCAACCTAAGCTAAGCAGGAAATGTAAATTCTTATTCCAAAGTTTACATTTAATTTACATCACTATTGAAATTTAAATACATGAAAAATAAAGTCTTTAATGTACCTTCAAAACTAGAAAGCTTGGTTAGTGAATATATGTTGGCTTTTCTAGATTTATCCAGCAATATCAAGAAATTGCTAGATTCTGCTAGATATAAGCCTTTTTGCCATGATTCCCTTAAATCAAAATGATAAAGTATAAAATAAAATTGAATAAATAAAGAAGATAAGATATGAAATTTCAAAATTGGGGTCAAAATAACCAAAATACCCCTAATAACAAGACTATGGCCTTGAAATTAGGGTTTTTAGAAAGATATTTTGATAAAATGCAAGTTTTCAAATTTGAATGGAATAAACTAAGCTAAATATGATGTGACATGATTAAATATGTGAAAATTAGGGTTAGGGATTTCGAAATTGAGGTCAAATGACCAAATTACCCCTGATAGCAAGACTATGGCCTTGAAATCAGGTTTTTTTGAAATAGATTTTGGTAAAAATTTGGGTTTTATGACCTAAATGAAATCAAATAACTACAAAATTAAACCTAAAGTATCCTAAGATGCTTATGAACATAATAAAACCCTAAAACTATATGCTTATGCACGAAAATCCAATAATATCACAAAAAATATGATTTTAACAGTGTTTTTGGATCTTTCAGGTATCCTGTTTTGCAATTTTATTAATTCAGACATCAAATGGATTCCAAAATTCATCAAATTTGGTACCTGCACTTGTTATAACCCTAATGTCGAATTGGAATTATAAAAATAATTTTTTGACATCAAATTAATCCGAAAATTGCATTAAACCCTAAAAATATGCTATTTTTGACCTAATTCACCAACCAGTTTTAATCCAAGACCCGAACCAGGGGTCAAATCTCCATGAAAATCCATGAAATTTTACAGAGACTAACTAAGAAGGAAAATAGAGATTTCCCAAATTACAGATCGGAAAAAGCATCTTCGGTTAGGGAGAAACCCTATTCGGCAATCTGAGCTAAAATATATCACTTTTATCAGGGATTAAAACAGCTGTTTCAGATTGAAAATACAAACATAAATAGCAAACCTAAACAAAAATCTCTGAAATTTTAATAGTAAACAGTAGACAGAAAAATAGCAATACTCACTTTTTACCGATCATGAATCGGATCTGTGGTTTGGGATTTATGACTAACACAAGTCTGATTAGGGTTTTGGTAAACCCTAATGAGTTTTAAATTTAAAAGCATATTTTCTGAAAGGGAAAAAATACTAAACAGTGATAAAAAAATCCGCAAATTTCACAACAGACAGATCTACTCAATGTGAATTCATAGCACTTTACAGATCTAAAATCAGATATAAGATGAGGGAAATATCATAACATCAAGTTACCTTCTTGATTTTAACCACGATTTTAAAGCTTTAAAAACCCGATTTGATGTCTGATTTTTTTGACAGAGTTCCCGAGATCCAAAACCTCTGATTTTTCTACAGTAACTCAATAACTCATGCATGCATCACATATAAAAAAATAAAAAATAAACAATGAGTACTATAATCCGAAATAACATTATCTTTACTGTTCTAAACCTAAAACACACAAAAATTTAAGAAACTTGAAAAACCATGCATTAACTAATGTAAATCAATAAAATAAACCATAAAACAGTAAATAAAAATTATTTCTATGCTATATAACGTAAAACAAACATGAATAAACATAAAAAATAAAATAAAATCAGGGAATCAATGGCTGAAATTCAATATTACCTTTAATACATAGATTTAACCCATTAAAAGGGTAAATCATGTATTTTATTGGTTAATAATGTAAAGAATCATGATTAAATCACTTTTAATGGATTAAAATCCCTGTAAATCACATAAAATAGGGTTAGATCACCTTATTGGATCGTTCTTGCTGATTCTTGATGGTTCTTGAGGGTTCTTGAGGTTAAATCATGATTGATCTTCCATGAGGAGGGGTATCCAAGCCTAGATCTAGGTTTAGAACATTAAAATCATTAAATAAAATATGAAAAAGCAAAGGAATTCATACCTTGGAGTTGCAGCAATGGAGGAAGGGCTGGAGAGGAGAGAGAAGCTCCAAGGATTGAAGGTAAGTGAATAGTAAAAATCGTCCCCCCCTATGCTCCCTTTTATAATAAAAAAATTAGGTTTAGTCTTGGATTTTCAAATTACTTTTTTTGCCCTTTTTAAAACCTATCCAAAGTCATTAGGGGGGGCAATTTTTTTTAGAGACTCCTAATCCTAAATAACACCTAATGACACCCCTAATTAACCCTAGAGACTCCAGATGTGGTGCCACTTGGCACTTTCCACATTTGATTTTTAAAATCTTAACTAAAACCTTTAAAAACAATAGTTTGAAATCAAGTTTTTTTTAAAAATGGGTTTTCAAAATGGATTTTGACTCTTCTAAATTTCTAAAACTAACCAAGACAATAACTTGACCTAGTTTAGCCCTGACTTACTCGAATATGGCGCCACCCCGAGTGGGCCCTACTTGAGTTTTTCAAAAAGCGATTTTAAAACTTGAAATTGAAGGAGTTTTCAAAAGGATTTTCAAAGACAAACTTCAAAGTTATAATTTTTGAAATGGCATAGGGTCCTAACTAGGTTAGAACTCCTCTGGATATGGTGCCAATTGAGTGGGCCCACATTAAATTTTGAAGAATTTTGAAATAAACACTAAAAATGGCTTTGAAAATGGGTTAAAATCGACATTTGAAATTCAAGATCTTTGAAAATAGGGTCTCAAGCGAACTGAAACTCCGAGTTAGAGTCCTGAACTCTTAGGACTATGAGATCTTAGATTTTAAAAGCCAAATGAAAGAATTTTCGAAAGATTTTATCAAGAAATGATGAAATAAGTCAGAAAACACAGTCAGGGTTAGACTCCTAACTCGACCGAACTCTAAAATAGAGTTTTGAACTAACTAGACTCTGTAAAATGACCTAAATTTTGAAAATAATTGAAAAAGACTGAAAATGGAAGTAAAACAGACTTCAAAACAGACTCCTGACTGGATTAGGACTCTGGTACAGAGTCCTGATCAGACTGAAACTTTCAAAACTTTGAGAAATTTGATGAATAGAGGAATTCAGAAGAGACACCACCTCAATGGGTCTCATCTGTGAATTGAAATCGATTAAAATTTGAATTTAAAATGAATCCAGATTGTTTTCTTGAGAAAATATTTCAAAATATAAAGTCTTGGGGTTGGAAAATGACAGAGTATTGAATAAAAACCCAGGTTTTGAAATTGATTTTGAAATAAAAGCTTTAAAATTCAAATCTGGATTGAATGTTTTGAAATAGGAGTGCTGGATCTCGAAAATGAGATGCAATGCTATGCAATGCGATGGAATGATATGCAGAATACATGCAATGATATGCAATGATCTGTAATGACCTATGAAATGGACAAACACTGGATGAGGGTGAAAATTTGGGGTGTTTACAACATATACCCCCCTTTCCAGCCCCTTCTCTTCCTTCCCTTCTCCTTTCCCTCCTTTCCTTTCCTTTTCCTTCTTCCCCTCTTCTTTCCTTTTCCTTCCCTTCCTTCTTTCCCCTTTCTTTCTTATTCCCTCCCTATTTTCCTCCAAAGAAAAATGGCTACAGCCACGTACATGGGATTCATAGAATATCTTTAGGAACTTAGGTTTTGATTTTCATCAAAACCTAAGTTAGCATAAAAGCTAAAAAAAAACATACAGCTGCTATCTCTCCCCATTCAACGTCTCTCTCTCTCTCTCTCTCCCTTGGTTTCCATTACACAACTTCTCACCTCTCTACAACAACTTCTCCTTCACCACCTCTCCTGGCAGCTGCAGCACATCATCTTCACCAGCTTGCAGCTCTTCTTCAGCCACCAGAGGGGAGCACCAGCCAACAACCACTCCTCTCACTCAACGCCTCCCTTGCAGCCACTTGCAGCAGTCGACCCACTCCATCAAGTTTCCAGTTGCAGCCTCCTCCACCTCCAGCTCTGTAGCAAATACTTCCAGCCATTAAGACCACCACCAAGCTTCCCCATCTCCAGCCATTAAGACCACCCCCAAGCTCTCTGCTCCAGCCAACAACCACCAGTCGGTTCAAGCTCCAGCCGGCGCCCCCTTTTGAAGCATACATCCCTTCAGGTCCAGCCTTCTCCACAACCGGTTCGACTAGCATGGCTCCTTCAATCTTCTAACAGCCATGTCAAGGTGCAGCCCTCTTTCACCAAGGCAGCCACATCCTCAAGCTTTAGTTCCAGCCGGTGCAAGCACAACCCAAGGTAAATCATTTTTTTTCTTCATATTCCTTCTTTTCATAAAAATATCATTGTGAACCCAGTCCCAAGCTGGATTCACACGTTTGATTTTATTTCATAAACCTATGCTTTTGATTTGGTTGTTAAGGCTGCATAAAGGAAAAGATCTGTCCGATGCATGGATCGGATCATTCCTTCCACAACTAAAAAAAAAAAGAAAACTATGATTCATATGCCTTGTTCATCTTTTTTTTTATTTTTAATGTTCTCATATAGGTAACGTGTGCTAGGGATCATACATATTGCATTTAGTTGTTCGACATTAATTCTAATAGTTTAATTAACATATGCTTTTCAGTTCGTAAAGGCTGATTCAGGTGTCCAGTCCAATTATGATTTCATGCTCAAATTTTTGTTTAAAATTTCTTAGTTTTTCGTTATAGATGCATATATGTGTTTGTGATTCTCTGTAAAAAAACCCAGATTGATTTGGATTATGCAAATTCATTTCAAAAATCAAATCCCAATTCGGGTTTTGAACCTCTCTGAATTTTCAATTTCTGCTTTAGCAGACAATAACCTCCGGCACCACCCTTGTGGGAGATCCGGATCATCCTACAAAAATCACAGTGGATTCATGATTGAATCTACTAATGCTCTGGAAATTTTTAGGTTTTTCAAGTTAGTTTTGCTTTCTGTAAAAAATCAGATTTTTCAGATTTGGTGAGCCTGTCCACAATCACCCATATGGAATCGTGTTGTCTCTTGGATCGAGGTAATCCAATGATGAAATCCATCGTAATACCCTCCCATTTCTATTCCGGAATCTCAATCCGTTGCATCTTTCTGCCAGGTCGTTGATGTTCGATCTTAACTTGCTGGCAGATCAAACACTTCGAGACAAATGTAGCCACATCTCTTTTCATTCCCCTCCACCAGCACTTTCTTTACAAGTCTCTGAACATTTTGGTACCTCCAGGGTGGATAGTGTACTTGCTACTATGAGCTTCCTGAAGTACTTCTTCTCTTAGCTCAGGGTTATTTGGATTCCAAATCCTTTCTTCCATCCATATTCCTCCATTTTCTTTTAGATGGAAGAAAGTATCATCTTTTTCAGCTCGAGCCTTTAGCTCCACGTACTGGGGATCTCTCAATTGTTCGGCTACGATCCAATCCATGATTTCAGGCTGTATTGTCAGGCTTGACAATCGTATTCTGCCTGTATCAGCCATGAATGGCTTTCAGTTGACGAAATCCTCCATTAACTTCCATTGTCCGGTTAAGCTGGCTAGAGTGCCAACAGTCTTGCGACTAAGGGCATCTGCTACGACATTCGCCTTTTCAGGGTGATAGAAAATTGTGAATTCATAGTCTTTGAGGAATTCCAGCCATCGTCGTTGTCGCATATTAAGTTCTTTTTGAGAAAAGAGGTATTTTAAGCTTTTATGGTCCGACATGACCTCAAATTTCAATCCATAAAGGTAGTGTCGCCAGATTTTAAGTGCGAACACTACCGCGGCAAGCTCAAGATCGTGGGTTGGATAGTTTTTCTCATGAATTCTCAACTGACGGGATGTATAGGCAATTACTTTGCCATGCTGCATCAACACGCAACCCAAACCTGTAGCGACCCAAACCCAGATTTCCCGACTTTTGAGGAAACCTTTTTTTTTTTTTTAAACCAAAAGAGCAAGCGCGGAAGAAACCAAAAGGGGAGACCATCAAGCAGGAAGCCCTGGGCGGTCACTACAGGTGTGAAACAGCATTTAAATGAAACAACCTTTATTAAATATATCGTTACAAAATTATACATCCAATCCCTTAAACAAAACACTGCCAGGATCTGATGTCTTCTTTTAAATCGTTGTAATTTTGAAAAGATTTTTAAATGTAAAACATGTGAAAACCAGACATCAAATAATAAAAACCGGTTCTCACTAGTGGATGAGACCGGGTCGAACTCAGGGAACGGGAATATTTTGTATTCAAACACACAAATTTGAACTATTCTTTATTGCCAAATATTTGAAATGTAAAATGTTCAGAAAAGGTAAAAACAACTAACTATTACAACAAATGAATACCCTTCGCAGAGGGCGTAAAGTGCAATATTTACAAACCCAATTAAAATTCTAAGTCTAAATTGAAAAGTAAAAATCTTCTTTCTTCGTACTTCGTGTCACGTGGTCTCTTCTGCTCCAATCTCGTGCAATCCGTGAACTTGAGAGGTTAGAGAAGTTGGCGGCGACCTCCACCGTGCGCCATTCACCGGACTGAAGAGTCCTTCATTGCTACCGGCTGGAGTGTAGACAGAGAAAGAGGGAGAAGGGGAAGGTAGGGAAGAAGAAATGCCGGTATTAATGGAGGATGGTGAGAAAAGAGGGAAAGAGAGGGAAAGATGGGAAAAGGGGGCTTCAGGCGTATGGAAGAGGCGCCTGATTTTTGTGATTTTGGGGGTTTTTAAAAGCTTTCAAACCGGCTGGAACCGGTTCAAACAGAATTTTTTTTTCAGTTAAAAAACAATGCAAACCGGTTCCAGCCGGTTTGCTTATTCATTTTTTTTTAGTTTTTTTAAAATTCAACAACCTTGTAAACCGGTTTATTAAAAAAAAATTACAAACAAAACTTTATTTCATTTATAAAGAAAATAAAAACTATCCTACTAATTTTTTTCTTTTCTAAAAAAAAACAAACATTTAAAATGATTTTAAAAACTATTTTCTCTATTTTTTTTTTTTATTTTTAATTAAAAACTAACACTAGACTACTATGAATATAACAAAAACTAAAATATGTATAAAAATGTAAAATAAAACTATTTTTTCATGCATTTTCTATTTTTAAATCATTTTAGCACATTTTCTCGAAAACTAACATAAAATCGGGTTTTTGAAACATTATTTTATAAAATCATGCATATTTAAATGTTAATAAACCCTGAATTATATGCATGATCAAATACCCCCATGCTTATGTTTTGCTAGTCCTCGAGCAAACTTAGGAAAATGCAAGAAATCAAACTATCACCTAACTCACTTTCGTAGGAATCACGGTTGCATTTAGCTCATGCAACAAGCCCTTTCAACCCCTGGGTTACCCCAGTGGACGAGTAAGGTCTCGTGAGGGTTTGCAGTGATGCTACCCACAAACATCTCTGTCATGTATGCATAATATTACACATCCTCACAATCAATAGGTAATTAAAGACTTTATTTTCACAAATATTTCCTGTTATTTCTAAATCAAAACATAATTAGAGTCTTTTATGCACCACCACAGAAAAAGAATTTCTTTCACTTTTCTAAATATCACAATTATTTATGTTTTATTCTTAGCAAATCCAATAAAAACAAGTTATCATTTACTTATCCTCACTCATATGTTTTCTGCACAGGTTTTCTCAATCACACTTCTAAGCACTGAACTTTTCTCTCTTTTTCAGCTCTTTTCTCTCTTTTTTTTCTCTTTTCACGCTTTTTCTTTTTGCGCACTTATTTTTCTCATATAGCTTGCGTGTGGTCTGCTTTTATGCCTTGTGCAATGTTAATATCTTCTATACTTCATACCAAAAGATATCCACTAAGACATAAAAGTGACTTCCTTCATTCACCTTTATAACATGAGAGTCAAATATTTCAACTTGTATCTGTTCTCAGTTACTTAGGATCACAAAGTTTTCCACTCTCCTTTTCGAAAGTGGAATTAAAAGTTTCAACTTACATCTAAGTTCCATCTACTAAGGATTGTGAAATTATCCAAACAACCTAACGCATGCTTTTTCTCACTTTTTGAGCTCATTTTTATGCTTTTGTTCATTTGCTTAGTTTTTCAAAAATACAACTGTGCATATTCATATTTATGATTCAAAATAAACTTTAACATGTATCTATCATCGTTTCCTCGAAATCCGCATAAACAACCATAATTTTTAGATCTATGTCAGAAAAAAATTTCGTGGGGCTTAAAAATCCTCTAAAAACATCAGATTTGAAATAACATTCATATAAATTCAAACTCTTTCTTTAAAAATCTTCTTTTCATGAGATATGTGTAAACATGTGCAAGAACGTAAACAGAAATATCAAGGTGTGCACTCTACACCCTCCCCCATGCTTGAATAACACTGTCCCAGTGGCACTCCCCCATGCTTGAATGAAACTACGTGAATGCACATGAGAGAAATAAATGAGGGAAAAGAGTAGAATTACCTGACATGAATTAAAAATACATGTTCTATGAATGTAATGAATGCAATGTATACATGACAAAACATAAAACTCATGAATGAAACAAAACAACATGAAAAACTCATGAAGAAGTAAAAAGAAAATAAAATCTATAAATTCTAAGCAAATCTAATAATATACAAGATATGGGTTGCCTCCCATAAAGCGCTAAGTTTCACGTCCCCAGCCAGACGGATCCCTGGAAAAACCTTCATCGTCCATGAGATCAATGGACATGAAGTCAGACTCAACCGGGCTCTATATAGAAAAGAGTGTCATCTGTGACACTACGCACTGTGTTTCCATCCCTTCTACCTCCAAATGTAGTATCATGACTCTCTTGACATGAAGAACGGAGATTAGTTTCATGTGAGAGACTGGTCAGGAAATGAGAGTCTAGGACCGACCGAGTATCAATGAATGCTACTTAAGACAAGTGGTGAATATGATCTGGCTTGACTTGGTCAAGCACCTTCTGCATCTGCACCTCTTGCTTACTCAAAACGATTGGTGATCCTAAAGGCTGAGAAAATGGGGCTCTATATGATGATAATGTATGCTGTGAGTAAAGCCCCTTCTGTTGAGGTATCATAGAGATCGACTCGTCAGTAGAAATGATATGAGGTTCATGAGTCGATTCTTGAGTGGAGTGACATGCCTTCCCATACTGAAGGGATGTAACAGATTTGACTAGCTCATGATGTGAATTGGTGGGTTGCAAGTCAAATGACATGGAATCCTCTCCCTTGGATGTGACAACAGAATGACTAGATGGGTTCCCCTCGCTTTGCCTACTGAAGGTCTCAACCAATTGTCCCATTTGAGTCTCTAGCTTGGCTATTGACTGCGTATGGGAACTCAAAACTTGTAATATCCTATCTTGGAAGGATTGACTAAATGAATGCTCATGAGGATGGGGTTGAGTATAAGCATGTTGGGCTGGGGGATGAACCTGTGGAAAAATGGGATGTGAGTAACCTTGTGTAGGGTTACTAGGTCTATACTGTGTCTGGGAGGGCTGATGGGATGAGGAAATAACCTGGTTTCGCCAACCTGGGTTATATGAGGATGTAAATGAATCGGGCATGGGTTTAGCGAAACCTTGGGCAGCATTCACCTGCTCCTGAACGAATTCAGGATATAATGGCGCTGCCGGACAATCTGAAACACAGTGTGCAGGGCTAGCACATAGCTCGCACACTCTTTCTACTGGATTTCTCGAAGAATTGGCTAGGAATTGATCTAACTTCCTAGTCAACTGGTCAACCCTGGTACGCAATTCTAACTCAGACCTAACTTCGGAAATCCCATCTTTCCTAGGACCACTAGACACAGGTGTAGTCCTATCGATCCGTGAAGACAAATTATGATGCATCGTGTTTTCACTCAAGGTCTCGAATAGAGACCACGCCTCGTCCTCACTCTTGATCATAAAAGTGCCCCCACAAGACGAATCAACCATTTGACGATCCTTTTAAGTAAGCTCGTCATAAAAGTACTGCACCAACTGCCAACGAGGCACCTGGTGATGGGGACACTTGCGGAGAAGATCTTTCAATCTCTCCCAAGACTCGTGAAATTGTTCTCCCTCAATTTGAGAAAAACTGGTTATAGCTTTACGAAACTGGTTCGTCTTACCAATTGGGAAATATTTTTTTAAAATTTCTTTTTGCATTCCTTCCCAAGTAGTAATACTAACTGTCTCAAGAGATTTTAACCAGTGCTTGGCTTTATCTTTGAGAGAGAACGGAAACAAAGTTAACCTCATAGCGTCGTCTCCAAAATTATTTATTCGCACAGTTGAGCAAATCTCAAGAAATTCGTCGAGATGACGATATGGGTCTTCATTGCTAAGGCCATAAAACGAAGGTAACATTTGAATCACACTGGCCTTAATCTCAAAATGGCTCGCTCCGACATCAGGTCTCGTGATGCAGGAGGTGGGAGTATACGTATTTGGCATGAAGTACTCCCTCAAAGGACGGATCAATTGATGATCGTCAGCCATTGCTTACACCTTAGAGTAGACCGGTGTAGCACACGTCCTAACTCTAGGTTTTCTACCTAACTAACACACTAAGCGGCCAAACCACGCAAACCACAAAGCGAGTAAACTAAAAACAACAAAAACTAAACAAACACCATGCAGTTACACATAACAGAGATTATGCACGAGAAATATAAAATCTATGTGTACGGTACCAATCGCACACAGTCACCTCTAAGGGGATCCTAATAGGTGGGTTGTGCAGAAAAGTAAGCTTGTCTCTAAGATATGCACATATGTGTTTCTAAACCTAAATGCAACACAAACACTAGGCAATAAAGTGAATACTAATATTACGCCGTTCCCCGGCAACGGCGCCAAAAAATTTGATGTCTTCTTTTAAATCGTTGTAATTTTGAAAAGATTTTTAAATGTAAAACATGTGAAAACCAGACATCAAATAATAAAAACTAGTTCTCACTAGTGGATGAGACCGGGTCAAACTCAGGGAACGGGAATATTTTGTATTCAAACACACAAATCTGAACTATTCTTTATTGCCAAATATTTGAAATGTAAAATGTTCAGAAAAGGTAAAAACAACTAACTATTACAACAAATGAATACCCTTCGCAGAGGGCGTAAAGTGCAATATTTACAAACCCAATTAAAATTCTAAGTCTAAACTGAAAAGTAAAAATCTTCTTTCTTTGTACTTCGTGTCACGTGGTCTCTTCTGCTCCAATCTCGTGCAATTTGTGAACCTAAGGGGTTAGAGAAGTTGGCGGCGACCTCCACCGTGCGCCATTCACCGGACTGAAGAGTCCTCCATTGCTACCGGCTGGAGTGTAGACAGAGAAAGAGGGAGAAGGGGAAGGTAGGGAAGAAGAAATGCCAGTATTAATGGAGGATGGTGAGAAAAGAGGGAAAGAGAGGGAAAGATGGGAAAAGGGGGCTTCAGGCGTATGGAAGAGGCGCCTGATTTTTGTGATTTTGGGGGTTTTTAAAAGCTTTCAAACCGGCTGGAACCGGTTCAAACAGATTTTTTTTTTTCAGTTCAAAAACAATGCAAACCGGTTCCAGCCGGTTTGCTTATTCATTTTTTTTTAGTTTTTTTAAAATTCAACAACCTTGTAAACCGGTTTATTAAAAAAAATTACAAACAAAACTTTATTTCATTTATAAAGAAAATAAAAACTATCCTACTAACTTTTTTCTTTTCTAAAAAAAAACAAACATTTAAAATGATTTTAAAAACTATTTTCTCTATTTTTTTTTATTTTTAATTTTTAATTAAAAACTAACACTAGACTACTATGAATATAACAAAAACTAAAATATGTATAAAAATGTAAAATAAAACTATTTTTTCATGCATTTTCCATTTTTAAATTATTTTAGCACATTTTCTCGAAAACTAACATAAAATTGAGTTTTTGAAACATTATTTTATAAAATCATGCATATTTAAATGTTAATAAACCCTGAATTATATGCATGATCAGGATCCAACAAGCGAGGTTCAGAAGTGTGGGGTCGAAGTCCGCTGCAGCACATCGAGCTCCACCGCACGTCGAAATAAACCTGTATCCCCATAAAACGGGGTCAGTACTCTTTCGAGCTGGTGAGACAAACCAACAAGATATGCCAAAGTGTGGAAATCAAGAACAAGCTATACATGGTAAACGTAGCATGCCAATATACAGTATTTGAGCAGTTGCAGCATAGACAAGTATAGAACAGTGATGTCTACACATGGAGCATTATCAACAATTCCTATAGCATGCATCAAAACACATGATTTAGCAATGGATCAACATTTGTAACAAGGTATGCATCACAGAACATAAAGTACAAGTGTATCAATATGAAAGAGTGTAACTAGCATACATCAATGCAAGTGGTCAAAGCATAAGTGACTATTATGCATCACAGAACATAAAGTACAAGTGTATCAATATGAAATACTGTAACTAGCATACATCAATGCAAGTGGTCAAAGCATAAGTGACTATCATGCATCACAGAACATAAAGTACAAGTGAACAGTCTTGTGCATTGTGTCATAGGTGAAAGAACGATCCTATGATGATTCCAACATCGTAAGTTATGATGCTGTGATGGGGCAGTTAGAAGCATTTGGCATGAAAGGCTTAACTCACAAGCAGTGCCAAGGTTCCCAACCCGTACGTTGCAACCATAAGCGAGCTCATCTCGCTAACCACTCGCCAAGGAGTTCCAAGGTTGCGTAAGTCTCGCACTACTGCAATATCCATAGGCTAAATTACATATGTCTCGCACTACTGCAATATCCATAGTGCATCTCAAGACATAGCAAACACGATTATGCCCACGTTCCTTAGTTGACAAACATACGAGGTTTGTTAACATGAGTTAGTGATCACATTCATCACGCGTGTCGTCTATGTACTAAAAAAAATTGTGTACCAACTACGCTAAGTCGAATCATGATGCATTACATCGATCCTCACACTTACATCGCATAAGTCAAAACACTTAGTGCACTTGTTGGGATATTGGATCCCACTCAAAACACACTTGCAGCCCTTTGGGCTGCAGCCCGGATGCGTGCTAAAACAAGTAAAGGTGAGGCAAAAAGAAGTCCAGCTGCGGCTGGTGTTGTCAAAAACATATCCGCCCCAAACTATCACTTGGTGCCATGGGACACCAAACCTGTACATTGCAGGCCCGACTTGGATAGACTGGCAAGGCTGCAACAGGGACAGCTATGCTGTCACAAAACGCAGTGGCCGAGTGTTGAGTCTGTGTAGGGGCTGGTCCAGAACATGACCCCGACATGGTTCAGCAACAACGCAAGGCAGCCCAGGCCTGGATGGGACATCCAGACTGGATGGGCTCAGCTACACAGAAATCGGTCCAGGTCTGGACTAATTGGTCCAGACCCAAAAGGAGGCACACTCAGATCGGAGCATGGTCTGGACCGATTGGTCCAGACCCTGCTGGCTACAACTAGTACCGAAAAAGGGAGGTGGGGGTGCAGGCCTACCGCCTTCACCCAGCTGCAGCTGCAAGGCTGCAGCCAAGGCCGAAACGAAACTCCAAAAAAAAAGCAAAAAGGGCTAAATGCCCAATCCGGCTATGACCGGCCATGGCCTTTGACAGGTCTGGACCGATTCGGTCCAGAGCATGTCAGGCCCCAACGAAAACCCCAGCCACCCGCAATGGGCGCTGGCAAGGGGTTTTGCTCAAGTTGGACGAAGACGAGAGGAAAGAGTCAAAAAGTTAAGATAGGAAGCGATTTCCCCATGGCTCGGACTGCTTGAGCTTAAACCAGCACCTCCAAAGGAGGTCAACCCGAACGGGTAGGTAGCTAGGCTTAAGCCAAGGCGTGCCACCTTGCCAACCGAACCAGACTTTAAGAAGTCTTGCTGTTACAAAGCAAATCATAAAATAAAATAAAATGATACTTGAAGCCTTTGAGGAAAACGAAAAGTTAAATCGTTATCTTGCAAGTCACACTTTTCAAATGCTAAAATGGGATTTAAGAAGTACTAATAAACATGCCAACGTGACAAACCGTATGGCCTTGAGCTACAATGCCAATATTGCTTGAGAAAGAAGCTTGACAACATACTTAACCGGACATTCATTATGCATGCAATCTAATCCATTCAACATCCACAAATCCGAAGGAAAACATGTATTGGCAACTTACGAAAATGCATGAACCAAGGTGCATTTACTTATCCGAAGTCCACACTAAGCATAGGGAAAAGGAGGTGTCTCACCTTCACGGCTTCGAATCAACTAAAGGGATGAAGGAGGTGCTCACGGCTGGAACCACCCCACACCCACAAACTCACTCTCACTCGGTTTTGGAGAAGAAGAGGAAGAAGGGGAAGAGAGAGAGGTTCCTCCAAGAAAATCGCCCAAGAGGTCCTCTCTTTCTCTCTCTTGAAACCTTAAGTACATAGGGTTTACAAAAGGAACGGCTAGGATTAAAACTCATAAGATGGAGGGATGGAGTGCTCTACGCCCCACCCATGGGTATCCACGCCCAATGCATGTTGAGCTTTTAAAACCTTTCAGAAATCTTTCAAAAATGCCATTGCAAAGTACCTTTAATGTTTGAAAGTTTTACGAAAGAGCCACCCAAGCTCACCCAATCAGATTTTAGTATTTGAATTGTTTTGAAACAATTACAAAAATGCCATGGGGCGCCAACCCCATGGTTCCCTTATTAAAAAATGTTTTTCATGATGAGCTTCAAGGCTCATCATGAGCTTCAAAAGAAGAAAAGGGCCAATCGTGGCCTATTTTTTCGAAAGCCATGCAAAACCTTACAAGTATGCCATCCAGCTGGTGAAACCCTTGACCAACTGGTCAACCAAGTCTAAACTCGTCCTCTTAGAAGGGCGCACAAAGGGTTTGGGTCCTCTAGGTGACCCAGATCCAAGATCCAAAAATTGCCAATTAATAAGTGTCAAAACAATACTTATTTAATGCCTTAAAACACTGAATAAATCCAATTAAATCTTTCAGTTCTGTTTATAACCTCAATTACTACGAAATGCATGAAGTCTTATAAGGAAATTCTCATCCGATTGCAAGAATTAAGCGTATTATGATTCGGGTTCAAACTTGGGTCAAAACTTGTATTTCGCATGTACTGACGAGGTTTTTACGTCGTATAAGTCCCAAATTCGGGGACAACCCATAAAAATATCATATAATTCAACCCATAAATTCTTGAAAGCTAATTCGTCCAGAATTAGACACTTCTTACTTTCACAATATATTTACGCGATTTTCAGGTCGCGAATACAAGGCAAAAATACAAAGCATAGTCAAATTTCATCAAATCACGTGCTACTTCCCAAGTATGCACAAACATACATTCCAACTCAATTCACACAATAAAGCACTCAGAAATTTGCGGGTCTTACATTCTACCCTCCTTAAAAGGGATTTCGTCCGCGAAATCACGAAACAACAAGCAATAGTGCCAGGGTCAGATCTCGCCTTACTGCGCCTACTCAGCAACAACTAAGTCTGTTGGAGGCTTCTCCAAACAAAACTTGGCAATATGCCCCGGTTGTCCACACTTGAAACATTTGCCCTTGAAAAGAGGACAAGCCCCAAAAGCGTGATCTACATCGCATTGCCGACACTTCCGCTCAACTCCCGGTCGCTGAGGTTGCTTTTGCTGGCGATTCGATTGTTGAGGTCGTCTCCGTTGGACATTCTGCTGCACTTTCTGACGCTTCCGCCCTCTAGTAGGTAGCGAGGACTCCACCACGCTAGGTTTCTTTTCCGCCACAATCGTGAAAACTTGAGCCTGGTGCTCAGATTGATCTTCATCTAACAGAGTAGCTACCTCAATAGCTTCTTCGAGCGATTTAGGCCCGTTAGTGAACACCTTAGTTCTCAAAGTAGGCCTCAAACCACGAGCAAACTTCATTGCTCGATCATTCTCCGTAACATAAACGTTCGGACAATATCGTTCCAAACAACGAAATCTTGTAGTATAATCGGATAAGGTCATCGCTCCTTGCTGCAAGTCCAGAAATTCTTGCATCTTCCTACTGCGTTCGTGCTTAGGAAAATAAGCAGAGTTAAAAACTTCCACGAATTCATCCCAGGTAACAGTCGCGTCCTTGAATATGACCGAAGAGACAGTGTCCCACCACTTCTCAGCATGGTCCTTCAAGCGATAAGTGCCAAAATCCAATTTCTTCTCTTCTGGTACATCCATAACACGGAAAATACGTTCCATCTCACGTAACCATGACTCAGCAGTTTCAGGGTTTGTCTTACCCATGAAAGCAGGAGGATCTAACTCCATGAATCGCTTATACGTAACCGCACTACTGCTTTGCACACTCTGTGCTACATGCTGAAGATTCTCGCCCATCTGATGCATTGCAGCCGCTTGCTGATGCACAACCTCTGCAAGGTTGTTCACAGTGCCCATAACAACATTGCATCTAGTCCTCCAAGTCATCTATCATTATCAGAAGCAAGGTGAGTCAAAAGGTAGGTCTGAAAAAACTTCGCTCACGAAACAACAATTGCAGCAACCAAACAACTATCATAAGCATAAGCACACAAAAATTCAGACAAAATTTCATCACATTCAGTCGTGCAACACAACACGACGAAAGCGCGTTCTTCGAACGATCTCAAACGACACCAAACAAGGTCGCTATCACCGGAAACCACTATTCTCGACGACGAATGTTAGAGAACACCACTCTAACGAAACCAGGAAAGTCATCATCACATGACAAGGCAAAAATACGAGAGTCATCTATACTCATCTAGCATCGTCACGAGACTTCGTTGATCGTAACGTCATTAATCGTAACTAGTCAAGCACACCATTGTTAGGGAACCACCCCAACGATATCAGTGGAGAGTCACCACTCCAATGACCTTCATTAGAGAATCACCACTCTAATGGCATCGCTAGCGAATCACCACGATAACGGCATCGCTGAAGCGTCACCACCTCAACGATGTCACTGGAGAATCACCACTCCAATGACCTTCATTAGAGAATCACCACTCTAATGGCATCGCTAGCGAATCACCACGCTAACGGCATCGCTGAAGAATCACCACTTCAACGATGTCACTGGAGAATCACCACTCCAATGACCTTCATTAGAGAATCACCACTCTAATGGCATCGCTAACGAATCACCCCGCTAACGGCATCGCTGAAGAATCACCACTTCAACGGTATCACTGGAGAATCACCACTCTAATGACCTTCATTAGAGAATCACCACTCTAGTGGCATCGCTAGCGAATCACCCCGCTAACGGCATCGCTGAAGAATCACCACTTCAACGGTATCACTGGAGAGTCACCACTCCAAATGACCTTCATTAGAGAATCACCACTCTAATGGCATCGCTAGCGAATCACCACACTAACGCCATCGCTGAAGAACTACTCCATTCAGCGGTACAGTTGGCGCTACCAGGAATCACCTCCTGAGCCAACACACCACTATCCTTCAGACAGTGGTGGGGGAAACAAAATTCCCGCAACGCTCTCTCACGAGCGGCAATGCCCTGGAAATCGGTGTCGAGCCATCCCCAGAACACGACCCTCTCAGGAGTCCAATGTCATCACCGGCATCCCACACAACATGCAAAGCACGAAACAACAGATACGTTCTCATCACCATGAACGACTGGGAAAAAAAGACAGTGTCAAGTATCCGCCTACGGGATAAGTAAGGGCTCACTAGCACCGACGAGGTTTCTACCTCTCTGTTTAAAAAGGTTCACATCAAACGAGATACCCTTCGTCAAGGACAGGACTACCACAATTCCAACGAGGTTGGAAAAGAGGGAAAACATCCACACCTGAACCTCACATGATGGTTCTCATCGAAGCCATCTCATCTATAACACGATAAGGCTAAAGCTCGATAATTGCTATGACATCTCAATCGTTTCCACTAACACAACGTGGAATGAGAAGGGTGAACTACGCAAGTAGCTCCCTAAATCTTAGTCGAAAACTCCTACTCTCACCGGAGTCGACTCGATACAGCTTGGAAACTATATCCACCAGCACAAACGAACACTTAGGTTCCGATAAACGAGGTCTCAAGCCTGTTACACGAGGCTTAAGAACAAAATGGGGCCTCGCATCGGAAGACACCCGAAAGCACACAATTCATCAAATCAAGCAGAGCAGCTACAAAACAACAAAAACTGGGTTAGAAATACTCATAGTGCGATGACTGATGCGTGCAGAGACTTGAACCACACTTCTTAACTCCTTTTTAAAAACACTGCTCTGATACCAATTCTGTAGAGACCCAAACCCAGATTTCCCGACTTTTGAGGAAACCTTTTTTTTTCTTTTTTTTTTTAAACCAAAAGAGCAAGCGCGGAAGAAACCAAAAGGGGAGACCATCAAGCGGGAAGCCCTGGGCGGTCACTACAGGTGTGAAACAGCATTTAAATGAAACAACCTTTATTAAATATATCGTTACAAAATTATACATCCAATCCCTTAAACAAAACACTGCCATGATCCAACAAGCGAGGTTCAGAAGTGTGGGGTCGAAGTCCGCTGCAGCACATCGAGCTCCACCGCATGTCGAAATAAACCTGTATCCCCATAAAACGGGGTCAGTACTCTTTCGAGCTGGTGAGACAAACCAACAAGATATGCCAAAGTGTGGAAATCAAGAACAAGCTATACATGGTAAACGTAGCATGCCAATATACAGTATTTGAGCAGTTGCAGCATAGACAAGTATAGAACAGTGATGTCTACACATGGAGCATTATCAACAATTCCTATAGCATGCATCAAAACACATGATTTAGCAATGGATCAACATTTGTAACAAGGTATGCATCAAAGAACATAAAGTACAAGTGTATCAATATGAAAGACTATAACTAGCATACATCAATGCAAGTGGTCAAAGCATAAGTGACTATTATGCATCATAGAACATAAAGTACAAGTGTATCAATATGAAAGATTGTAACTAGCATACATCAATGCAAGTGGTCAAAGCATAAGTGACTATCATGCATCACAGAACATAAAGTACAAGTGAACAGTCTTGTGCATTGTGTCATATGTGAAAGAACGATCCTATGATGATTCCAACATCGTAAGTTATGATGCTGTGATGGGACAGTTAGAAGCATTTGGCATGAAAGGCTTAACTCACAAGCAGTGCCAAGGTTCCCAACCCGTACGTTGCAACCATAAGCGAGCTCATCTCGCTAACCACTCACCAAGGAGTTCCAAGGTTGCGTAAGTCTCGCACTACTGCAATATCCATAGGCTAAATTACATATGTCTCGCACTACTGCAATATCCATAGTGCATCTCAAGACATAGCAAACACGATTATGCCCACGTTCCTTAGTTGACAAACATACGAGGTTTGTTAACATGAGTTAGTGATCACATTCATCACGCGTGTCGTCTATGTACTAAAAAAATTTGTGTACCAACTACGCTAAGTCGAATCATGATGCATTACATCGATCCTCACACTTACATCACATAAATCAAAACACTTAGTGCACTTGTTGGGATATTGGATCCCACTCAAAACACACTTGCAGCCCTTTGGGCTGCAGCCCGGATGCGTGCTAAAACAAGTAAAGGTGAGGCAAAAAGAAGTCCAGCTGCGGCTGGTGTTGTCAAAAACATATCCGCCCCAAACTATCACTTGGTGCCATGGGACACCAAACCCGTACATTGCAGGCCCGGCTTGGATAGACTGGCAAGGCTGCAACAGGGACAACTATGCTGTCACAAAACGCAGTGGCCGAGTGTTGGGTCTGTGTAGGGGCTGGTCCAGAACATGACCCCGACATGGTTCAGCAACAACGCAAGGCAGCCCAGGCCTGGACGGGACATCCAGACCGGATGGGCTCAGCTACACAGAAATCGGTCCAGGTCTGGACTAATTGGTCCAGACCCAAAAGGAGGCACACTCAGATCGGAGCATGGTCTGGACCGATTGGTCCAGACCCTGCTGGCTACAACTAGTACCGAAAAAGGGAGGTGGGGGTGCAGGCCTAAATGCCCAATCCGGCTATGACCGGCCATGGCCTTTGACAGGTCTGGACCGATTCGGTCCAGACCATGTCAGGCCCCAACGAAAACCCCAGCCACTCGCAATGGGCGCTGGCAAGGGGTTTTGCTCAAGTAGGACGAAGACGAGAGGAAAGAGGCAAAAAGTTAAGATAGGAAGCGATTTCCCCATGGCTCGGACTGCTTGAGCTTAAACCAGCACCTCCAAAGGAGGTCAACCCGAACGGGTAGGTAGCTAGGCTTAAGCCAAGGCGTGCCACCTTGCCAACCGAACCAGACTTTAAGAAGTCTTGCTGTTACAAAGCAAATCATAAAATAAAATAAAATGATACTTGAAGCCTTTGAGGAAAACGAAAAGTTAAATCGTTATCTTGCAAGTCACACTTTTCAAATGCTAAAATGGGATTTAAGAAGTACTAATAAACATGCCAACGTGACAAACCGTATGGCCTTGAGCTACAATGCCAATATTGCATGAGAAAGAAGCTTGACAACATACTTAACCGAAAATTCATTATGCATGCAATATAATCCATTCAACATCCACAAATCCGAAGGAAAACATGTATTGGCAACTTACGAAAATGCATGAACCAAGGTGCATTTACTTATCCGAAGTCCACACTAAGCATAGGGAAAAGGAGGTGTCTCACCTTCGCGGCTTCGAATCAACTAAAGGGATGAAGGAGGTGCTCACGGCTGGAACGACCCCACACCCACAAACTCACTCTCACTCGGTTTTGGAGAAGAAGAGGAAGAAGGGGAAGAGAGAGAGGTTCCTCCAAGAAAATCGCCCAAGAGGTCCTCTCTTTCTCTCTCTTGAAACCTTAAGTACATAGGGTTTACAAAAGGAACGGCTAGGATTAAAACTCATAAGATGGAGGGCTGGAGTGCTCCACGCCCCACCCATGGGTATCCACGCCCAATGCATGTTGAGCTTTTAAACCTTTCAGAAATCTTTCAAAAATGCCATTGCAAAGTACCTTTAATGTTTGAAAGTTTTACGAAAGAGCCACCCAAGCTCACCCAATCAGATTTTAGTATTTGAATTGTTTTGAAACAATTACAAAAATGCCATGGGGCGCCAACCCCATGGTTCCCTTATTAAAAAATGTTTTTCATGATGAGCTTCAAGGCTCATCATGAGCTTCAAAAGAAGAAAAGGGCCAATCGTGGCCTATTTTTTCAAAAGCCATGCAAAACCTTACAAGTATGCCATCCAGCTGGTGAAACCCTTGACCAACTGGTCAACCAAGTCTAAACTCGTCCTCTTAGAAGGGCGCACAAAGGGTTTGGGTCCTCTAGGTGACCCAGATCCAAGATCCAAAAATTGCCAATTAATAAGTGTCAAAACAATACTTATTTAATGCCTTAAAACACTGAATAAATCCAATTAAATCTTTCAGTTCTGTTTATAACCTCAATTACTACGAAATGCATGAAGTCTTATAAGGAAATTCTCATCCGATTGCAAGAATTAAGCGTATTATGATTCAGGTTCAAACTTGGGTCAAAACTCGTATTTCGCATGTACTGACGAGGTTTTTACGTCGTATAAGTCCCAAATTCGGGGACAACCCATAAAAATATCATATAATTCAACCCTTAAATTCTTGAAAGCTAATTCGTCCAGAATTAGACACTTCTTACTTTCACAATATATTTACGCGATTTTCAGGTTGCGAATACAAGGCAAAAATACAAAGCATAGTCAAATTTCATCAAATCACGTGCTACTTCCCAAGTACGCACAAACATACATTCCAACTCAATTCACACAATAAAGCACTCAGAAATTCGTGGGTCTTACAAAACCTATTCCCGAGGCATCAATATAAGCAACGAAGCCTCCCTGACCAGAAGGTAAGGTAAGGACAAGGGCAGTAGTAAGCCTCTATTTGAGAACCTCAAAGCACTCCTTACACTGGTCAGTCCATTCGAACTTGACTCCCTTTTTCAACAATTTTGTCATCGGTACGGCGATTCGGGAGAAGTCTTATATGAACTTTCGATAATATCTGGGAAGTCCAAGGAAGCTGCGGACCTCAGTGATATTTTCTGGCTGCTTCCAGTCTATCACAGCTTCAACCTTCGCAGGATCTACTACGATTCCATCTTTTGAGATCACATGACCAAGGAACATTACTTTGTCTAGCCAGAATTCACATTTTGAAAACTTGGCATAAAGCTGATTATCTTGTAGGGTTTTCAAGACGATTCTCAAGTGCTCCTTGTGTTGTTCCTCGTTCTCTGAATACACGAGAATGTCATCGATGAAGACGATGACAAAAGTGTCTAAGTATGGCTTGAACACTCGGTTCATCAGGTCCATAAAGACAGCAGGCACATTAGTGAGTCCGAAGGGCATTACTACGAACTCATAATGGCCATATCTCGTTCTGAAAGCAGTCTTAGGTATATCCTCTTCCTTAACTCTAAGCTGATGGTACCCAGATAGAATCACCTTTCCCTCTCGGCATAAGATCCTGGCATGGTTCTAGGCTAACCAATTCATTCCCAGAATGACATCGTATTGTACCATATCGATTAGGCTGGCATCAGTAGGCAAGTGTTGCCCAGCTATCTCTATATCCAAATTCTTGATGCAATGGATACATTTGGTGCGTGAACCCAACGGGTTGTATACTTCGATCATTTTATCTACCGGTTGCACCGAGGCGTGGAGTTGTTCGGTGAAATCATTGGAGTTAAAGGTGAAAGTGCACTAGGATCGAGGCAACGAGCACTAGAGGGGGGGTGAATAGTGCTTTTAAAACTTTTCTGCGGAATATTAAATGATTTTGCAAATCTCAAAGCAAACACACAAAGAACACAAGATTGTATCCTGGTTCTGTCAAACCCGACCTACATCCAGTCCTCAAGCAAAACCCGCTTGAGATTTTCCACTATCAACCTTGTAAACTACAAGATCACACAGACCATAACCGGTCCCACTTTCAGTAACAACCCAACTGAAAGCAAACAACTCCTTTACACCAAGGAGTCCTTTTTACAAAAAAGAAATAAGAACTTACAATACAACCTATGAGCCTTCCTTTTGAATGCAAATGAGATGCAATTGGCTTTTGAGGTTGTTGAAACACTCTACTCACGAATTCACTATCTCTCAAAGTGATTTGAGTGAACAACTGAAGTGAAAATATCACGTGAGTGAGAAAACAAATACTTGAATGAATAGGAGTGAAAAGCAAGATTCAAATCGATTGAATTTGATTTTTTTGAGTGTAAAATGCACTCATATTTATAGTTAAAAGATTTCATACGTTGAGAGTATGAAAGGGTGTCAAAACGGTCCATTTTGAACGATCAAAACGTTTGAAAAATAAAAAGACACGCCTTTTTGAAGTTTCAGGAAAACGGCAAAATTAGTCGACTGAAACATCAGTTAGTCGACTAATAGTTAGTTATTAGTAGACTGACAATTATTGTCGGTCGACTGATCTGTTAATCGAGCCGTTTGAAAATCTGAATTTTTGAAACTTAGTCGACTTAAGAAAAGTTAGTCGACTGATAATATCATCAATAGACTGAAAAATCTTCTGAAAAACAAACATTCTGTTCGGTCGATTGATAAAAAGCATTAGTCGACTGCTACTAAATTTTCAGAAAACACATGTTCTGTTCAGTCGACTGAAAAACCATTAGTCGACTGCTGCTAATTTTCCAGAAAACAGACATTCTGTCCAGTCGACTGATAAAACCTTCGGTCGACTAATTTGACAAGAATGACTTTTTAGAAAATATGGCGCGAAAGGATTAGTCAACTGATAAGTCTATTGGTCGACTAATAAATATGAAAATTTAAGAAAAGAGTTTTCTAAAAAGATTTTCAAAAGAGTTTCTTTTAGAAAAGTTTTTCTAAAGACTTTTAAGGTGAAATGCAACCTAAATATGCACTCTAAGTAAGGCTCTTACAAGAATCTAAGACTTTTAATGAATTAAACATTTGCACACTAGTCTTCAAGGATTCTTCACCGAATTCTTCAATTTCTTCATAGCCTTAGCTGAAATGCAGTTGATTCTACTTGCTCATCATCAAAACCTTGTACTTGAAGTATCATGTATGGCTTCATTGTCGTAACAATCTCCCCCTTTTTGATGATGACAAACTTAATCAAAGATGAAGCATTTAGATGCATAGATGGAGATTTTACTCCCCCTATCAATATGCTGCAAAACATTAAAAGTTAGCACATTTAAAGCACATATATCACATATTGATTGGTTTGCATTTCCATTCATCATGTATTCATGTATTTAGAAATACATTCATTCAAAGCTTTCTTTTTCTCTCAATTTTGCATTTCTCATGCAAGATCTCTTGTAATGTAATTGCTATCATCTTTTTCTCAAGATCTCCTTGCAATTTCAAAGTAATGCTATCTTTATCTTTTTCTCCCCCTTTGTCAGAATCAAAAAGAGTAAGGGCAAAAATAACATAAGCAGAAATAGAGATAAGTTTAAAATATTACAACCCATAAAGTATGTTTTTCAAAGATCAAAGATCAGAAAAGAGAGTTTAGCAAATCCTTAATGGCAGTTACATCCTTCTGAATTGAAGCAAGTTGTTGAGTCACATCTTCACGAAAGGTGTGTTGATGTAGCTCCAAAGCTTCCAGTCTCTGCATAACTTCATCATGGTCTTGATTTGTCAAAAATTTCTTTCTTTTTGCATGAGATAAAGGTGTCGCAGAAGGTGAAGGTTCAGAAATAGATGGTTCATTAGGATCAGATGGTTCAGTTTGATCAACATTTAAGGGAGGCAGATATTTAATTTTCATTCTTTTAAAAATTGTTTAATCAAAGAACTCTTTTTGCTCAATGTACTTTTCATTTGTTAAAGGAACTTTAAAATGTCTAAAAATACGGGTTAAAAGACAACCATAAGGAAGAAATGGTTTTTGTTTCCACAAGTTTGTAAAATACACATTGGCCCAGTTGACAGAAATATTCCCAAATAAAACATAAAGAGCCGTAGATAGATCTGTGGAATAATCATCAAAAGAACCAGTTTTGGGTAGAACATTGTGGGCAAGGATTCGTCCAGCAATGCGTGCACGAGTTTAAAGATTAGTATTTTTGAAAGGAGGGCAGTGAGGTGCTTCTGGAAGAAGAATTTGTTCAAAAACTCTTTCATCATTCATTTCAATAGTGTTGAAAAGAGTGTCTGAAGATGGAATTTCAAGAATTTCTCCAAGTAATTTCGAATCAAACTCGATTTCAACATCATGAACAAGAGAAGATAAAATTCCAGTTTCATGGTTCATTTATAAATTTATGTAAAACAAGTGAATGAGAAAAGGATAGTGAAGTGTATCTGCACAAGCATCAAAAAGATGTGAAATACCAGGAAATAATTCTCTTATTTTGTAACGAGAAAACAAGTGAAATAGAACATTTCGACCTGGTAAAATAGGTAGTGCAGAAATTGATCCAAAAGTGTCATAGAGAAGAGGGTTACGAAGTAATCTTAGTGAAAAACCATGTCTTGAAGTAGGTGTAGGAGGAGGAGAACCTAAACCTTTTGCAGATGTAGACTTCGTGCGAGGCATGGTTACCAAAATGTCAGCTTCCAAATGACGTCCGGCAAAGGGTAAAAGCTTTCCGGCGATCAAAAATGAAGGACAATGTGGTGGCTGACGGTGAGGAGAGGTCGGCCAAAAGGGGATTCCGGTAATGCACTGTCATGGCAAGAGAGTTCCGGAGTGTTTTGAAGATGCGCCAGTCGCTGCAAGAGGATTCCGGCGTTTGAAGATCACGGCCAGAAGATTCCGGCGTCTCCCTGTTACGGTAAGAAACTCCCGGCGATGATGGAGTCGAACGGTACTCCGAGGGTTTTTCGGAAGAGAGAGAGAGAGACAAAGGAGAAAGAGGGGTTTCGGTTTAAGGGTTTCGTTAAAAAAAACGAAAAGGTGCGAGAATGAAACGATGCCTTCTTTAAAAAAAAAACGGGTTTTTAAAAACAAATCCAAGGGGTGTCGGGTGCCTTCATTTAAGTTTTTTTAAAAAAATTTTAGTCGACTAAAACTTTATCGGTCGACTAAAAAAGTGCGACTTATTCTAAAAATATCATCAGTCGACTAGAACTATATCGGTCGACTAATATGATGCGATACATTCCAAAATATAAAAACACCAGTCGACTAGAATTTTATCGGTCGACTAATATAGTGCAATTTTGAGATTTTGTTCAAAAATCAGCATTTTTATAAATCCAAAAATGAGCAAATACCTAGCTCTCTCCTAATTCTCATAAAATCTTCATTTTTAAGAGGTTTAGTGAAGATATCAGCATGTTGTTCTTTAGTGGAAATAAAATTTAACGAAATATCTCCTTTTAACACATGATCTCTTAAAAAATGATGTCTAACTTCAATATGCTTAGTTCTTGAGTGCTGAATAGGATTTTTCGAAAGATTTATAGCGCTAGTGTTATCACAATAAATAGTTGTTGTGGAGTAGTTCAAACCAAAATCTTTTAAGGTCTGTTTCATCCAAAGTACTTGTGAACATGCTAAACTAGCCGCTATATATTTAGCTTCAGTTGTTGAGAGTGATACTGAATTTTGCTTTTTACTAAACCAAGAGACTAAGGAATTTCCCAAGAAATGACAAGTTCCACTAGTACTCTTGCGATCAGATTTACTTCCTGCAAAATCTGCATCACTATATGAAACTAAATCAAAGGAAGATGATTTTGGGTAAAACAAACCGAAATCTGAAGTATCTTTCAAATAACGAAGAATTTGTTTTACTGCAGTTAAGTGAGATTCCTTTGGATTAGCTTGAAATCTTGCACACATACAAACACTAAACATAATATCAGGTCGACTAGCAGTTAAGTATAATAGAGATCCGATCATACCTCTGTAGAGCTTAGTATCTACACTTTTACCATTTTCATCTTTATCAAGAGAAGTAGTTGTACTCATAGGATTCCTTCTTGATTTCGATGAGTCCATCCCAAATCTTTTGAGAAGTTCTTTTGTATACTTACCCTGATTGATGAAGATTCCTTCTTCAGTTTGCTTTATTTGAAGTCCAAGGAAGTAGTTTAATTTGCCCATCAAGCTCATTTCAAACTCTTCCTGCATAGCCTTAGCAAATTTTTTACAAAGAGAATCATTAGTAGAACCAAATATAATGTCATCAACGTAAATTTGCACAATAAGAATATCTGAATTAAAATGTTTAATAAATAAAGTGGAGTCTACCCGACCAATGGAAAAACCAGATTGTTCTAAAAAATTTTGTAGTCTTTCATACCACGCTCTTGGTGCTTTTTTGAGTCCATACAAAGCTCTTTTTAATTTGAAGACCTGTTCTGGATATTTCTCATTTTCAAAGCATGGAGGTTGCTCTACATAAACTTCTTCATTGATGTGTCCATTTAAAAATGCACTTTTAACATCAATTTGATATAACTTGAAGTTCATGTAACTAGCAAAAGCAAGCATCATACGAATTGACTCTAATCGAGCCACTGGTGCATAGGTTTCATCAAAATCTATGCCTTCTTCTTGATTATAGCCTTGTGCCACAAGCCTTGCTTTGTTACGAATGACTTCACCATTTTCATCCAGCTTATTTCGGAAGACCCATCTTGTTCCAATTACTGGATGATCCTTTGGTCTATCAACTAGATCCCAAACATCATTCCTAGTAAATTGGTTAAGTTCTTCAGACATGGCTAAAAGCCAAAATTCATCATCACATGCCTCATTGATATTCTTTGGTTCTAATTTAGATATGAAAGCAACATTTGCAATATATTTTTCTAACTGCCTTCTAGTTTGGACACCACTCTTTATTTCACCAATAACTTGTTCATGTGGATGATTAGAAACTTCTTTCCAAACCGGTTGAAGAGGAATATTTTCTTGAGAAGTACTCTCTATCAAGGGTTCTTCTTGAAGTGTTGCTTCTTCTTCTTCGCTTAGAGGAATAACCTGCTCACAATTCTCATCAAATGCAACATGTAAAGATTCTTCAATACAAGATGTTCTTTTATTGAAAATACGATATGCTTTACTTCTAGAAGAATATCCAAGAAATATTGATTCATCTGATTTTGAATCAAACTTATCAAGATTATCTTTGGTATTTAACAAGAAACATTTACTACCAAAAATTTTGAAATATGAGATCTTGGGTATACGATCATAATACAATTCAAAACATGTTTTATGTAAAATTGGTCGAATAAGAACACGATTTAAGACATAACATGCTGTATTAATTGCTTCAGCCCAAAAATATTTTGGTAAATTTTTATCTTGAAGCATGGTTCTAGCACATTCTTGCAAAGTTCTATTCTTTCTTTCAACAACTCCATTTTGTGGAGCCGCTCTAGGAAAAGCAAAGTTGTGAGATATACCATGTAAATCACAAAACTTTAGAAAAAATTCATTTTCAAATTCACCACCATGATCACTACGAATTTTAATAATAGATGTAGATTTTTCATTTGTAATTCTTCTACAAAGTTTAGAAAATTCTGAAAAAGCATCATTTTTGCTTTTTAGAAAAATCATCCATGTAAATCGAGAATAATCATCTACTATAACAAAAGCATACTTGCTACCATTCAAACTTTGAATTCTAGATGGTCCAAATAGATCTAAATGTAAAAGTTCAAGAGGACGTTTTGTTGAAACTATATCTTTTGCTTTAAAAGAACTCTTGATTTGTTTACCCCTTTGACAAGCATCACATAAGTGATCCTTTTTATATGGTATTCTAGGTAGGCCTCTTACAAGATCATTCTTGGATAATTTTGAAATAATTTTAAAATTAACATGTCCAAGTCTCTTGTGCCATAACCATTGAATTTTATTTGAAACAATAAGACATTTTTCATTAAAAGAGGGTAATTCATCTAGATATAGTTCATACACATTGTTTCTTCTTTTACCTTTAAAAATGATCTTTTTAGATTTAAAATCAGAAATTAAGCATAAATCATTTTCAAAAGAAACATGAAAACCTTTTTCACATAATTGACTAATAGATATTAAATTATGCTTTAAACCATCCACTAAAAGAATATTTTCTATCAAGGGAAATTTTGGATTACCAATATTACCAATACCTATCACTTTTCCCTTGTTATTGTCACCAAAGGTGACGGTTCCTCCATCCTTATTTTGGAGGGTGGAAAATAACTCCGGCCTTCCAGTCATATGTTTGGAACAGCCGCTGTCCAATATCCATTTGCTCCTTATGTTGTGTACCTATAACAAAATCAGAAAAGAGAGCATTTGACCCCTTTCTATTTTCGAGTCCATGAGAGTTAGTCTTAGGAACCCATATCCATTTGGATTTTGGTTTCCTTTGATAATAAGTATTCTTTCTATAAAAGGATTTAGAATAAACATGTCTAGAACAATCATATCTAGATGCATTTCTATTAGAACTAGAAAGTTTAGTTCTATGAACAAAAGATTAAGAATAATGTCTTTGATTTTTCACCACAAGGTTTGGTCTATTTTGAGTATCAAAGAAGCTATATCCCAATCCGGTTTTATTTACCGAGCATCTTTGAGAACCAAGAAGTTTTTCTAGATTCTCTTGACCATTTGTAAATTTGGTCAGTATAGAAAGAAGATCATTTGACTTTTCTTTAAGACTAAATATTTCTTTTTGTAAGAGATTGGTTCTAACTCCAATTTCTTTTATCTCAATTGCCTGGCAAGAATTTTCCTTCTTGAGATCTTCTATTTCTTGAAGTAACACTTTATTTTGAGAGTCAAGAGTTAAATTTTCATTTTTTAACTCTTTATTTTTAGAACTAAGACTCTTAAATTTAGCATACAAATCATTAAATGCTTCAAATAACTCATCATAGTCAAATTGACTTACCGATTCTTCTTGTGCTACAAAACACATGTTGGCGACTTCTTCATTTGATTTTTCATCGGAAGAGGAGTCACTATCATCCCAACAGGCTTGAAATGCCTTTTTCTTCTTGAATTGATCCTTGGGCTTGAATTTGAGAAGAGGACAATCTTTCTTGATATGTCCTGCCTTTTTGCAGTTAAAGCACTTTACTTCATTGGGAATGGAAGAATCTGCTTTCTTTGCCTTTCTTTGAAATTTTCCCTTTTTGATGAATCTTCTAAATTGCCTTGTGATGAGGGCAATATCTTCATCTTCATCTTCTTTAGAATCTTCTGAGTCAGAAGTAGCCTTAAAAGCAAGAGACTTCTTTTTAGGCTCTTCTTCTTGTCTGTCTTGAAGTTGGACCTCATATGCCATTAGGTTACCAACTAAGTCTTCAAGAGTGAGAGTATTGAGATCATTTGCTTCTTCAATAGTAGTGGTTTTTCTCTCCCATTCAGGAGTTAAACACCTTAGAATCTTTCTGACTAAATCCACTTGTGAATATTCTTTTCCAAGGGATTTCAAAGTGTTAGTTATATCGGTCATTCTAGTTACCATGTCCGATATAGATTCATTTTGCTTCATTTTGAACAATTCAAATTTATGAACTAAAGAAGCAATTTTAGATTCCTTTACCTTTGACGTACCTTCGTGTGTTATGAGAAGAGTATGCCAGATTTCATTAGCTGTAGAGCATTGAGAGATGCGATTGAACTCTACCTTATCAACGCCATAATATAATGCATTCATGGCTTTGGCATTCAGTGAAGCAGTCTTCTTTTCTTCATCGGTCCATCGGCTGAAATCAGTTGATGGAGTTTGGTACTTTTCTGAAACAACTCTCCAGATATCGAGATCCAAGGATTGCAGGAATATTGTCATTCTTAGTTTCCAGTATCCATAGTTTGTTCCGTCGAAGAGAGGAGGATGAACGGAGGAGCTTCCTTCTTTGTGCTGAGATGTTGTAGTTGCCATGCTAGATGATGGTCAAATCAAAGTAATAGCAGACCTCGCTCTGATACCAAATGAAAGTGCACTAGGATCGAGGCAACGAGCACTAGAGGGGGGGTGAATAGTGCTTTTAAAACTTTTCTGCGGAATATTGAATGATTTTGCAAATCTCAAAGCAAACACACAAAGAACACAAGATTTTATCCTGGTTCGGTCAAACCCGACCTACATCCAGTCCCCAAGCAAAACCCGCTTGAGATTTTCCACTATCAACCTTGTAAACTACAAGATCACACAGACCATAACCGGTCCCACTTTCAGTAACAACCCAACTGAAAGCAAACAACTCCTTTACACCAAGGAGTCCTTCTTTTTACAGAAAAGAAATAAGAACTTACAATACAACCTATGAGCCTTCCTTTTGAATGCAAATGAGATGCAATTGGCTTTTGAGGTTGTTGAAACACTCTACTCACGAATTCACTATCTCTCAAAGTGATTTGAGTGAACAACTGAAGTGAAAATATCATGTGAGTGAGAAAACAAATACTTGAATGAATAGGAGTGAAAAGCAAGATTCAAATCGATTGAATTTGATTTTTTTGAGTGTAAAATGCACTCATATTTATAGTTAAAAGATTCCATATGTTGAGAGTATGAAAGGGTGTCAAAACGGTCCATTTTGAACGATCAAAACGTTTGAAAAATAAAAAGACACGCCTTTTTGAAGTTTCAGGAAAACGGCAAAATTAGTCGACTGAAACATCAGTTAGTCGACTAATAGTTAGTTATTAGTAGACTGACAGTTATCGTCGGTCGACTGATCTGTTAATCGAGCCATTTGAAAATCTGAATTTTTGAAACTTAGTCGATTTAAGAAAAGTTAGTCGACTGATAATATCATCAGTAGACTGAAAAACCTTTTAGTCGACTGCTGCTAAAATCTTCTGAAAAACAAACATTCTGTTCGGTCGACTGATAAAAAGCATTAGTCGACTGCTGCTAAATTGTCAGAAAACACATGTTCTGTTCAATCGACTGAAAAACCATTAGTCGACTGCTGCTAATTTTCCAAAAAATAGACATTCTGTCCAGTCGACTGATAAAACCTTCGGTCGACTAATTTGACAAGAATGACTTTTTAGAAAATATGGCGCGAAAGGATTAGTCGACTGATAAGTCTATTGGTCGACTAATAAATATGAAAATTTAAGAAAAGAGTTTTCTAAAAAGATTTTCAAAAGAGTTTCTTTTAGAAAAGTTTTTCTAAAGACTTTTAAGGTGAAATGCAAACTAAATATGCATCTAAGTAAGGCTCTTACAAGAATCTAAGACTTTTAATGAATTAAACATTTGCACACCAGTCTTCAAGGATTCTTCACCGAATTCTTCAATTTCTTCATAGCCTTAGCTGAAATGCAGTTGATTCTACTTGCTCATCATCAAAACCTTGTACTTGAAGTATCATGTATGGCTTTATTGTCGTAACAAAAGGTATGAGTAGCATCATAATCAAACAAGACGTAAGTTGCATGTCCATTAACAGGTACGGTGCCTTCAATGAGGTCACCGGTTTCGACTTGTTTAGTCATTACAGCTTATACATGACCTGCAGCAGGCCTTTGTTCTACTCTAAGTGGGGGTCGTTGGACTTGCGTTCACTGTGGTATTTGTTGAGAGGGTCCGGCAGATCTGGCATTCCTCCTTTGCTCATCAGCAAGCTTCTTTTTGCATTGTCTTGCAATGTGGCCCACTTTGCCACAGTAGAAGCAACCACCTGTGTCACGTGGACATGGTACTCTAACGTGATTTACATGGCATTTTGGGCAGTTTGGGTTGGACTGCAGATTGTTTGGAGTCATGTTCTGCCTTGGCCTCAGGACCTGTTGAGTAACATTCCCACCTTGAAACCTTTTCTTTTGAAAGGGTTGTCGTGAACTCTGGCCACTTGGGAACGTTCTCTTCTTGTTCCCACCATCAACTACGGGCCTCTTTGCTATGATCACTTTTGATCGCTCCCAATCCACTTGTATTTTTGAAGCTGCTGCCACAGCAGTTTGAAAAGTTTGGGGCATGCTGGTGATAACCTGTGACCTTAGCCCTTCTCGTAGTCCGTTGATGTACTTGTCGGCCCTTTCTTGGTCGGTCTCAAATAACCGGGAACAGTATCGCTCAAGATTTTGAAATTTGGTGGTATAGTCAATCAGATTCATACCACCCTGCTCCAATTCCAGAAACTCTATTTTCTTCTTGTTTCTGGAGTGTAATGGGAAGTAATTATCCATGAAAGCTCTCTGGAAGTCAGTCTAAGGAATGACTTCAACTTCCGAGAATTGGATAATCTTAGTGGTATCCCACCACTTCCGTGCGTTGTCTTTTAGCCTGTACGTGCCAAAGTTGGTCTTCTTTTCTTCTGGTACTCCAAGTACCAGGAAGGCATGTTCTGTCTCTTCGACCCAACTCTCTGTCAGTTCAGGATTGGCTCTATCGGCAAAGACGGGTGGATTGAGCTTGAAGAATTTTTCATAGGTTATTCCCCCAAAGTTTTTGTTTCGAGGTGCGACTGGTTCTGGCCTTATTTCACGGATGGCAGTAACCAGATTGTTGAGTGTTTCCAGCAGGAATCCTTGAGTATGGAACTCCTCGCTCGGCATGATTCTCCTCATCGTAGGAGCCATTTATCTATCACATACAAGCAATGTGTTTTAGTTTCTCAATGTATATATCGAAGCAAAGCTTTATTTACTTAATATACATTATATTTTACGCAAGCATTGCCTTAAACAAAACGTCATGTCGTACTGGCAGACTTTAGGCGTTGAGAAACTATATACATGAGTCTATTGACTCGAAAACATTACCAGTCTCTACTAAGAACTTGATTTCTTTCTTGACCCAAACAACCCGAAGTATCGTTTGCTTCCACATTGCCTTGGTGCAGGCACAACTACTTTTGGCTTGGGCAACACTTCTGCACTCTCAAGCAAATCTTGTGGGTAGATGTGATCATCACAAAATTTTTCCTATTCTCTTGTTGGCTTCTCTCTCTTCCTTCTCTTTTCCTTTTCCAACCTCTATTTTCCTCCTTTTTGAAGGGAGAAAAATAAAAGGCAAAAAACAGAAAGAGAAGAGAAAAGATAGAAAGAAAAAGAGAAGAGGAACTCTTTTGCGGGTTTTCACTTTACCTTTATTTGAAAATATTTAGAAATTTAACTCGCCTCCGTTTTGAAAATATTTGCGGGAAAAGGGAGAGACGGGATTCGCTCGTCGGTACGAGGTTCGACCATTCCTGGCGCCTTTACCAGGGGTAATCGAACCAAGGATCGAATCTATGCCTTTTGCTTTGCCTAAATATAATCTAAGAATTTATTCTAACTCTAAATGCACAAAGAATCATGCTTGTGCAATGCAAGGATGTATGCTCTTTTTGAAAGATATTTTTTGAAAATTTCCAAGTTATTCTGAGATAAACTTGATAAGGGAGTGAAGAAATTATTGAATCTAACTTCAGAACTTGAGATAGATCAGAGAAGTTCTAAGTCTTTGAAGTAAATCAGAGTTGGGAAAATAAATGAGAAAGGATGACTTGAAGCTTTAAAATGAAAGGAAATGAAGTTTCAAAGTCAGAAATGGACTTTGAATTTGAACTTGAATTTAAGAAATGAAATGAATACTTGAGATGGAATTGAATTTAGATTTTGAAATTGGAAATTTAGAATGGATCTGAGAAATCCAGATGATATTAAAAAATAGAGATGAATTTAAGAAATTCAGATGTTATCCGTAGATGGAATTGGATTTGAAATATGAAATTGGATTTAGGAGTTGGAATAGGATTGGGTTTGAAATCTGGAATTTCGAATTCGAAGTCTGGATCTTAAGATGGATTTGGATCTGAAGTCTAAGATCCAAAGTAGAATTGGATTCTGGATCCTAAAATGGAATTGGATCTGGAGTCTGAGATCCAATGTAGAGTTGGACTCTGGACCCTAAGATGGATTTTGATCTAAAGTCTGAGATTCAATGTAGAATTAGGTTCTGGATCCTAGAATGGATTTGGATCTGAAGTCTGAGATCCAAAGTGAAATTGGTTCTGGATCCTATAAGTAAATTGGATCTGAGGTCTGAGATCCAAAAGTGGAATTGGAGTTTGGATCCTAAAGAGCAATTGGATCTGAAGTATGAGATCCAATATGAGTGTTAAATTCTGGATCGTAAAATGGATTTGGAGTTAAATTCAGAAGATGAATCAAGAATTTCTAAGTCTGATTTGAATTTGGGAAAAGGAATTTTTTAGAAATTGAATCTTGAATATACAGATGAATTTCAAAGTTAAATTGTACTTTGAATTTGAGATAGAATTTGAAATTTGAAATACAAGATGATTCTGAAGTTTCAAAGTCAAATGGGACCTTGAAATTGAATTCTTGAATCTTTCTGAGAATTTTGAATTTATGAATAGGCTTTGATCTGAGAAATGAAGGAAAGAAATACTTGGATTTATGAAAAAGAAATTTAAAAAAATATGATGCAATTCTATCCTAAATGATGAATGAATTTAAATTTTTGAAATTGGATTTTGAAAAGCTATCTTATTCTTGAAATGAATTAAAATAAGATTGAAGATATAATACATCCCTGACTATGGTCATTGAATGTATTATATAATAATCTATATTTAAATTCAGGTGAAGAATAAAATACATTTGGTGCTTTTATAGAATTTAAAATGAAATTAACTCTCAATATACCCTGACTATGGTCATTGGTATATATTTTGAATTAATTTTAAGTTAAATTCTGATAAAAGAAGAAGATATTTAAGGAAAATGTGATGAATTTTGAAAACGGATCCAGTGTGGATCCAATGTTATTTCGTAAAAGATAAAAATACTAAGTTTTGTCCACACCCTGACTATGGTCATTGATGTGGATCATCAACTTAGGATCAATTACCTCTTACGAAAATGGTGCACGTGCCATTCGTGTTTCACCATTGTGAGATTTTGAGAAATAAAGGAAAAATGCATGAAGAACAAGTAATTCATGATATCTACAATGCTCATTCATTCTATCTAAAACTAGAAATATAAATTTTCATTAAGTATCTAGCTATTACAACACATTTGAATTTACAACTCCAAGTAATGACATTCTCCACATATCTCCTACAAATACACTTGGTTAGTACAAAAAGAGAAGAGAAATGGCATGCATCCTATAGATATCAAATGGAAAAGTTGCTCGTATGCCAAGATATCAATGATGAAAAAGATGGGAAATGACATGCATACTTATATACATATATATACATGAGGGTTTTATACATATACATATATATGAGCACACACGTATATATATATACATATATATATATATATATGTATATATATATATACATATATATATATATACATGCATATATATGCACACATATCTATCTATATATATATATTACATACATATATGTATATATGTATAACATAGATAACATATACTTAGTGTAAATGGATGAGGATGAAAGCTAATGAAGGGATTAGAGCAACTTATTGATTTGCTGCAAAAAGAAATTTTGCAGCAGTTCTATGAACTTTTGGACAACCCTCGTGATCACAAGTGGGGTACATTGATCATGCCTAAAGTAGGAAATGACAGAAGAATAATGCAAGGGGTTCCTGGAGTGCTGTTCATGACAGTGCAACAGGGGGATATAGGAGATTGATGTTCTTGACAGCAGTGAAAGCGTATGTGCCTACTGTAGGAGTTGCAACTGTCACCCATAGTGAAGACCATAAAAATGGAGACCATAAAAATGGGCGGGGACAGTGGGTAAAATATTGCAGGTGGTTGCTACCTAGCAGGGGCAACTAAGGTGTAGGATGGTGGGCGGCTGTAAGTATCCTTGTGAATTTTACAGTAGCCATGAATAGGTTTGGTAAGAGTGGGCTGGGAGAAATAACACCGTGCTCAGGTGTAATTGCTAGGAGTTGTAAGGGCGGTTGAATTTGTCCTCTCTCTTAGCGGATTTGTCTTAAAAAAAAAAATCCACTGTATTCTTTTTCAAATGACAGGGATCCAGAATTGTACCTGTATATTTCTGACAACAGTTGAAGTACTCGCTATAACTGTTTGCAAATCGTTACCAGTTGACAACCCAAGCAGTGACAAAGGAAAGATAGGCCTATCCTGCTCTATCACCACTAAACCTGGAACCAGTCTCATGTTTTCCTCAAAAAGTGTTGTTGAAGCAACGGTTACTGATTCATTCTATTGTTGATCTGATGCCTATTGCTGAAAATCCTTTGTAACATGAGTACCATCACAGAAGAGAATCTCATCAGGCCTCTGTGATGCCCCATTTTCCCCCTTTTTTTTTTTAAGAGTAAGGGATACTGATCATCAGCGAACCTCTTCTCTAAAGCATGTTTTTATTTAATAACTGCAACACCCTTATGCAAAATCCTCTGCAGCCGCATTAGCTCCCGCTGCTGGACTCTAAATTTTTTAGCCCTTTCAGTGACCCTCTTCATTGATCTCGTAAAGATGCATATGCTGGTGCAATAGATGATAAGTGCCAAGCATGTTAATGCAAAAAATGCTATAACGAAGGAGAAAGAAAATCAACGAAAAGGGATCGGATGCTAAGAAGTTATTCACGCTAGACGCAAAGGATAGCCTTATTGGTTAGCTGCCAATGTTTCATAGTCAATGAAGAAATTCCACAACATAGTCAGCATATACTAGATTCTGTAACCTAAATTTTTAGTAATCTGTGCATGGGTTTTGGCTAACGCAGGGCTTTTGATATTCATATGAAATCATGCAGAATAATAAAAAAAAAGAAAAAAACACAGTTGCTGCAAATTTATTGATATAGATAATCAATTCCGACAGCGGTGATGTTAGCAATTGCAGAGATTAGCAAAAATGAAAACAGTTTCAGTTTCCCCCTCTTTTTTTTTTTTTTTATAATGCTCGCCTAACCCTCCTTTATGCTAACTTCAATATCATCCATCCATGTGGCCTATGTATGCAGAGTATTGTAAAATTCCTCTCTCAAACTCAGAAAGTGACATGATAAAGCCTACATACTTAAAAAAAAAGGAAAAAATACTTAAACATTAACACATAGGTACCATACCTTGGCTTTTCTTTTCTTTTTTTAGCTGTTGATGATAGCCACGTATACCCTGTCAAAGAAAGAAAATATTGTCAGATCCATTTCTTGAAGGTAATAAACATTGATCGGATCACAAGACCACTGCTGAGTCCCTGCAATTGGGATGTTCTGTTCTTGATTGAAGCCGGAATGTGGTGCCATATTAAATCCCCAAAATGCTGCCAGATATCCATTTGTCGATCCATGTAGTTGATCCTAGTGTCGGTTGCAACAACATCCAATACTTTCTCACAATAATAGATCGACCTTATTCAGATGATACTAAGCATTCTATTTATTAGATCTCCAATCATTGGAACTGAGAAAAAAAAATTCTTGAAGACATACGGGCGTCATAAGATAAGATATGTAGCAATGGCCATGGGCAGATGAGTACTTGGTGGAGAGGCTGAGAACGTGACGCAAAACTTCTTCAAAATTTCAGAAAGGAGACGGAACTATGTCTCCTGGAGATCTTTGTTTGGAAACTCCTGGAATTTTAGAGACTCAGAGTGATAGAATCTCAACCCCTTTCAACAATATCTACGAATTCTGATCATCTAGGGGAGGCATATACTCTGGTGATGATGCGCAGTATAACATAAAGCACGAGATGCTAGGAAAACAGAATGTTATTTTGAAATAATTTGAGCATTCGCTTCTACTAAGGGGCATTAACTGAATTTTCAAAACGAAAATGATAAACTGATAGAGTAAGATGTAGAAGATTATTAATAAAAGAACAAATCTCAAACGATGCGACATTTACATTGAGGTAGAAACATTATACAGAACATGAAACTATGTACCTAAGCGATCAAGATGCCCTATAAGGTTGAATAAACAATCTGCAATGAATATCTAAATGCCAGAAGTATACAGAGCAACAGAATAGATGCTATCATAGGGGAAATAACAAACGCAAGGACATGAGCAAGTATTGAAATGGGTTTAAGCAGGATAATTTGAGCATCAGGACTAGCATTTTGTAATAATCCGACACACCATGGTTTCATCACTAGACATCAGATTATTGTACGTGTGATGAATCTCATCTCGAACATTATGATAGAACATGAACCGTGGCGGAAGAAGAACGATGCAGGCGATTGACAATAAAATTGCATTGAAAATAGGAAGTAAATCACGTATGAACAGCAATAAACGATAAATAAGGCGAGAAACCTACCAGAAATCGCAATGAATCCAAAATAAATTATAACTAGGGGGAAAACAAATGTTGGAATAAGCATTTTCCATTGATTTTGCACATGGGTAGGTCAGAGTTGCTACGAGCAACCCGATATTACCCAGGGTGCTTCAGTGGGGAATCGAACAGGAAAGATCAAAGAAAATGAAATCTCAAAAAAAAAAAAAAAAGTACTCACCGTGAACTCGATGATGTGAGAGAGAGAAAGAGAAAAGATGACTATTGCAAGTTGCTGCAAGATAAGGTCAGATTCGATGAGGGATGATTTCAGCTCAAAGAAGGTCCACGATGGCTTCAGATCAATAAGAGAGGTGTGGCCTTGGTGTAGAACGATCAGCTTCCTCTGGCAGTTTTAGGAGAAACCAGAACACCAGGAAGAAGAAGGAGGGGTGACGAAGGCAAAAAAAGGAAAGATCGTGATAGATCGGCGATGATCGATGACTGAGGGATGGTGTCTAGTCGATTGGGAAGGGCGTGGGGGATATACAAAAAAAACCGATCTCCTGCTCCCCCCCCTTTGCATCCCTTTTATAGAGAGGGGGCTTCTGGAAGGTGCGATGTGGTTGGAGATGAACGAAGGAGGAGGAGATTGTTGGTGATGGAGGGTCCATGGAGGATGAAAATGGGAGTCGCACATGGGGAGGGGAGAGGGAAGGATCGATGATGGAGGAGCAGGAAGCTTATGGAGGAAGGTTTTTTCGAGAGTCTGTGGGAGAGGCGATCTCCTCCTCGTTAAAACCCTAAAAAAGAAAACATTTTGCCACATGCCCCTTTTACTTTCGAGATTTTACCAAGAGGAGCTTCCTAACAAACTTCGCAAAAACAAAGAGTGTTTTCATAAAACCCGTTTCTCAAAAGGTGTTTTTCAAAAGGTTTTTGCAAAAGAATGGTTTTTAAAAGTGGTTTTTCAAAACTATTTTTTTTTGTTTCTTTTCTATTTGTATTTTCCATTTTTTTGTATTTTTTTGAAAAAAAATCCTAAAGTTTTACGGGAAAACAAAGATTAAACACTATTATTTTTTTTTGTATTTTTCTGAGAAATATTTACAAATGTTTTTTTTTTCAAAAATTTCAGGCCATTTCAGGGAAATTTCTTCAAAAGGATGGGTTTGGACCCAAGTTTTGAGAAAATCTTCGAGTTTTAAACCTTGAATTGAGAAACACAATTCGATGGATCCAAACGGATACCGGACGAACTGTCTGAGCTTTACCAAAAGTTAGTTTGGAAATTTCGAGAATTTGATTTTAAACATTGGACAAATGAAGCTCAGATTTGGATCTTTTATCTAGATCCGGATCCGAAATTGAGTCAGATAAAATGAATTTAATTTCAACAAAACCTTGAGAAACAAACCGGTATTTTAGATTTACTGACTCAATCACTCAAAAAATGGGGTCAAAGGCCAAAAAGAAAAGAAAAATTTTTTTTTACCATATTTTGAAAAATTTGGGGTGTTCACAGATGCCCCTCTTTGCCACTAAGCGGGTTGAAAGCCGAGCTTAGTGGCAAAGAAACACTCCAAATTTTGAAAAATGCCCGAGTCAGCAGATCTGAGCTGGGTGTGGAAGAATTATTTCGAAACATGGCTTTTCAGGCTTGCCTTATCCTGAATGGTCCTGAGGGGACGAAATCCTCAACAATGATATGATTGAATAATATAAATGAGGAAATCGTGATGGGACTTTAGGTGAAAAATCCCAGGGGTGGTGAAAGATAAGAATTTTGATCAAGTCTCATGGGTGAGACGAGATCTACTCTTGGAATGACTCAGGTTTGGCCGTTAACCTGGATGGGACGAAGATATATCAAGATGATTCGGATGGGGAAAAGAAATATAAGCAGACCTCGATGGGACATTTTGAGAGGAATGCTTTGCGAGATAAGACTCAAGCATGATCCTTTCCTGGATGGATATATAAAGAGTATGGATTCCTTTGTGGGGAAAACCAGGATGGGACGGGAGGATTACCTCATCGAAACGAGGTTCAGGTTTAACCAAAACCTGAAGAAGGAAGATATCTCGAGGAACGAGATTCAGGCTTAACCCTTATCCTGAAAGAGACGACCATACAGAACCCTCGAACAAGAACGTCGTGATGGGATATGAAGGGATATATCATCAGAAGAAGATTTAGGATTTAATCCTTGACCTGAGTGGGGGGATCGCACGCAGTTCTTAAGTGAAGAAACCGTGGAAGGACTAGAAAGGATATCTAGTCGAAAATGAGACTCAGGTTTAACCCTAACCTGAACGGAAAGATACCTCATGGAACGAGGCTCAGGTTTAACCCTTAACCTGAAAGGGGCAACCATTCATAATCCTTGGATGAAGAAACCCTGATGGGACCTTCGGAATTTGGACGAACAAATCCAAAAGGGGTTTACGAGAAGAGAAAAACAAGGGGTTCCCTAAAGCTTGGAAAGGGGATGATCTGGAGCGTCTCATTGCTGAGACTAGATCAGCTTTCTAAAAACAGACGACCTCTCGCAGAAGGTTTTTGGGGTATACCTCGAGGAGTGAGGTAACAGGTTTAATCCTTAGCCTGAATGGATATAAGATCCTCGAAGAGCGGGGAAAACTGTGATGGGCCTCTAGACTTTGCACAACAAGTCCAAGAGGGGATTTTGCAAAAGGATGAAAATGGGGGTCCCTAAAGCTGGAAAAGGGGTTGTTCTTGGGCGTCTCATTGCTGAGACTGAAAATAGCTTTTGACAATAACAGGCCTTTTACAAAAAGTTCAGGTTTAACCCTTAACCTGAGCGGGTACTGTCTATGGTGGGACAGTGGGGAACACAGGGAAGCGTGCAAATCTGAGAGCGCTCAGATCAGACGGAAGGAAAGGACTTTTCAGTCCTAAGGAGGGATGACGTCAAGATACGTCAAAACGATCATCAAGTTTATATTTCATTTTGGGATAATGAGAAAGTATTGCCAATAATATGTCAAAAATTGTAGTTGATCCAGAATGATTGAATTGTGCTTATGTGTGTGAAAATATCACCTCTTTCTACCTAGAGTATTCGCTCCAATTTGGGCTAACTCTGTAGAATCAGAAATCAAACTCAAATTTGTTGCTGTTGAGTTTCTTTAAGGAAGATATCAATTTCCTTGATATAAAAAGAGAGGAAATATTCTTAGCTTCATAAAAGCAAATGAATGGAAAGATATTGATAGAAGAATTTCACATAGATAAATATGATTCTTGGCAGTTTTGGGCAGTTTGATATCCTGGGCATTTCCCATGATGATATGTTTGCACTCTTTCAAACCATGGAGCTTTCTTGGGTTCTTTTACATCGTCCTTCATTTTGGAGATGTCCTGACTTTTTCTTTCTTTTTCGAGGAAGGGTTCGTCACAAACTCCTTCATCGTGGAGATGCTCCGATCCTTTTTTTTTTTTTTTAGGAATTATGCTTGATGACATTGGTTCTTGGGTTGAAATCTCTAAATGATAGTGGAAATCAAATATCTTTTAGGGTTTGTCGGTAGGTTCATCGCATCCGCCTTCATCTTGACGGTGCTCTGAACGTTCCCTGGAAGGATCCGTCACAAACTCCGTCATCTTGGAGATGTTTCAAATCTTCTTTGGCCCCGGGGGTCCACTCGCTTAATTCGCCTTCATCTTGACGACAATTGAGAGATCCCTTTTGCGGATATTTGATTTACAGCTCAAACGACTAGGGAGATATGGATTGGGTAGGTTCTTTTTTACTGCCCAGGATATTTCCACTGTCTTACTGCCAAAGAATGGTCTTTAAGAATGTGCCATAGCTATGATCAATATCAATTCGCTCATGGCTTTTCAACATCATCGAATTTTTCCTTTGCCGGTCATATCGAAGATTTTTCTTCATCCTTTTGGTTGACCAACAGAAAAAGCTTGAATTCAGTTCTTATTTCGCAAAAGTCTTGCTCTTTTGGAAATAATACTAAAGGTAGTTTGAGATAATTTTTTATATGATGAAAATTTTGAGATCAACAATGACTTGATAACAAATTGGCAAAATATTCTAAAAATCCTTGATGAAAGAGATCACTTGATATCGAATCGACACGTCCGTGACAAAATTCTCCTCTCTTTTTCCCCAAAAAGAGAGACTCGGGCTTAAGCCCTTACCTGAATGGGAAGTTGGAAATACTCTTCTCTTCCCAAAGAGGAGGTGTTTGCAAAATGGAACTTTCGAAGAGAAATTAAGCTTTCGTCAAAACTCCCTATCTCTAGGCTTCTCTTATGGAAAGACGGCCGAAAAACAAAGTTGAGAAAGTATCACAGAGGAACGAGTCCATCACACTCTCCCTAGAAGAGGGTTCTTTGTGAAGGGGTTGGCCAAAGATGAGAAAAACAGGGGCCACAAAAGAAACGAGCTTCCGTCGAAGTTCTCCCTGGAAAAAGGGTTCTTTTGTGTAAAGTTGGTTGTTATTTTGCAAACTGTTCACGAAGAAAATGAGTCCCTTCACACTTTCCCTGGAAAAGGGTTCTTGCGAACGAAAGATGATTGTATGCGAAAGGAACGAGCTCCCTTAAACTCTCCCTGAAGAGGGTCCTTCGCAAGAGAAAATGATTTGAATTTTTGACAAAATGATAACCCGAAGGTTGAAATTCGAGAATTTAGAGCGTGAATGATGATGTTTGGCTAGTACAAAGACTGAACCTAGATGGCTAACTGATCAGTCAGCCAAACAACTAGCACGAGCGCTAGATGCACCAACACGAGCGCTGGATTTGAAGATGTACCAGCACGAGGGCTGGATTTTGAAAAATATACCAGGTATGAGCGCTGGATTTCAAAAAAAATGCCCCAGTACGAGCGCTGGGTTTTCGAAAATGTACACCAGCACGAGCACTGGGTTTTCGAAATGCACACCAGCACGAGCACTGGGTTTTTCAAAAGGAGAATTGAAAAATAAGACCGACATTCAAAGATACTCGAGAATTAAGCGAGAATGATTGCCGGTGTTTCAGGGTTATCTCTTATCCTGAAGGGGAAGTTCAAGGAGAACTCCGATCCAAATGCGAGCATTAGATTGACAGGGAGATTCAAGTCAGAATTTTGAGAAAATGAGGATGTACAAAAGCGAAAATCTAAGTCGGGACTCAGTTTTTCAAATATAAGAAATGAGTGATAATTGAGTTTGAAAAACTCGAATTCTCAACACAATAATTTATCCAACATAAGCATTGGATTCAGAAGGAAGTTCAAGTCGAAACTTGAGACTTCAAAATAAGAATATACAAAAGAGAATTGAGTTTAAAAACTCGAATTCTCAAAGCAATGATTTGTCCAATACGAGCATTGGATTCAAAAGGAAGTTCAAGTCGGAACTTGAGACTTCAAAAATAAGAATATACAAAAAGGAAAATCCGAGTCGGAACCCGGTTTTTAAATATAAGGAAATGAAATGAGAATTTAGTTTAAAAACTCGAATTCTCAAAACAACGATTTGTCCAACACGAGCATTGGATTCAAAAGGAAGTTCAAGTCGGAACTTGAAACTTCAAAAAATAAGGATATACAAAAAGGAAAATCCGAGTCGGAAACCAGTTTTTAAATATAAGGAAATGAAATGAGAATTGAGTTTGAAAACTCGAATTCTCAAAACAACGATTTGTCCAACACGAGCATTGGATTCAAAAGGAAGTTCAAGTCGGAACTTGAGACTTCAAAAAAATAAGGATATACAAAAAGGAAAATCTGAGTCGGAACCCGGTTTTTAAATATAAGGAAATGAAATGAGAATTGAGTTTGAAAACTCGAATTCTCAAAACAACGATTTGTCCAACACGAGCATTGGATTCAAAAGGAAGTTCAAGTCGGAACTTGAGACTTCAAAAAAAATAAGAATATACAAAAAGGAAAATCCGAGTCGGAACCCGGTTTTTAAATATAAGGAAATGAAATGAGAATTGAGTTTGAAAACTCGAATTCTCAAAACAATGATTTGTCCAACACGAGCATTGGATTCAAAAGGAAGTTCAAGTCGAAACTTGAGACTTCAAAAAAATAAGAATATACAAAAAGGAAAATCCGAGTCGGAACCCGATTTTTAAATATAAGGAAATGAAATGAGAATTGAGTTTGAAAACTCGAATTCTCAAAACAACGATTTGTCCAACACGAGCATTGGATTCAAAAGTAAGTTCAAGTCGGAACTTGAGACTTCAAAAAATAAGAATATACAAAAAGGAAAATCTGAGTCGGAACCCGGTTTTTTTAAGAAAAAGAAAAACAAAAATGGAAAAATGAAATCCTGAGTCGGAACTCAGATGGGAAGGAAACGATTCCAACCCGGAAGTCGGAACTTGAAAGATTGACAAAAGCATGAATAGATTTTGATGATGAAGATGAGAGATTCATTCGAGATCCTTGACCCAATGTGGCCTAAGGTCCGAATTTATTTATGATGGCTTCAGGATCTTCCCCTATCCTGAGGGAACATAGAACAAAATTTGAGGTGAATTGAAGAATTTATGGGAAATAATCCAAGTTTATCCCTTAACCTGAAGAAGAATAAAATTTATAAAGATGGAGAAGAATTTATTGAAAATTTATTTTTGAAAAGGAATTTTCACGGGTAGCAGCGATGCTCCCATGAGGGGTATCAGGATTATCCCTTATCCTGAATGGGAACACCTCGGACAAACGAGGGTCAGGTTTTTCCCTTAACCCGAGGGGGAAGGATATAAATAAAAGAATACCTCATGGGAGAGAGGCATCAGGTTTATCCCTTAACCTGAAGGGGGTTTCTTAAAGATAAAGGAATAAAATTTGATAAAACTTAATGAAACTTGACAAATTTATAAAGTTGACAATAAACTGATAAAATTTGATTTAGATAAAAATAAAATGAAATGAATGCAATTCAATGAAGATGATCAAGTTAAAAAAAAGAGTTGGTAAGAATTTAGAAAAGGATTCGTCTGATCCTGCCTGCATTATGATGAAGGAAGGTAAGTATAGATCAAAATAAAATGCCCCAGTATCAGAGAGAAGAATGTGAGAATTTAATGGAAGATTGATTGCTTTATTGAAAAAGACTTTTAAAGAGTACAAAAGGCTATGATGAACAATTCAAGTGTAAAATCTTTTCAAATGTAAAGCATTAATCGGATCGGGCAGTTCCACTCCATCTGCGTTGATCAGACGATAGGAATTGCGAGGCAGCGCTTCTTTAACCACATAAGGGCCTTCCCAATTGGGTGACCACTTGCCCTTTGGTCGATGCTTGAGATGGGCTGTTGATCTGAGCACAAGATCATTGACTCGGAATCTTCTCTCAATAACTGCTTTGGCGTAGTGCCGAGCTATCCTCTGACGATAATCCTGAGCGTGTTCTGCTGCCTTGAGCCTTTTTTCATCTAGTAGATCAAGTTGTACCAACCTCTGTTGCTGATACTGATCAAGCGAGAGCTCGATGAGTGATGCAAACTTGAGTGCAGGCTTCTGAACGTGGAGAGGTAACACCACCTCGGTCCCGTAGACGAGCTCTGAAGGAGTAGCATTGGTTGGAGTCCGAATGGTGGTTCGGTATGCCCAAAGTGCATCGTGCATCTTCTCATGCCAATCGCGACCTGTTTTCACTGTTCTCTCCAGAATGCGGATCAAAATTTTATTGGTGGCTTCTGCTTGTCTATTTCCTTGATGATAATAAGGAGCTGAGAAGTGGTGATGAATCTTGAACTTCGAGCAGAAAGTTTTCATCTTCTCATTCTTGAAATGACTGCCATTGTCTGACACAATATCATGTGGGACGCTGAAACGGCAAAGAAGATTCTTATGGATAAACGAGACCACATGTCAGCCTTCTACTGTTCGCAGAGTTATGACGTCAACCCATTTGGTGAAGTATTTTATAGCCGCGAGGAAATATCGGTGGCCATTAGAAGCTAAAGGAGTGATCGGACCAACTACGTCGAAGGCCCACATCGAAAAGGGCCAAGGAGAGACCACGGATTGCAAGTATGCGGCTGGCGCATTGTAAACACCCCAAATTTTCACCCTCATCCAGTGTTTGTCCATTTCATATGTAATTGCATATCACTTCATACATTTTTGCATATCATTTCATCGCATTGCATAGCATTGCATAGCATTGCATGTCATTACATCTCATTTTCGACATCCAGCACTCCTGTTTTCAAAACATTCAATCCAGATTTGAGTTTTAAAGCTTTTTTTCAAAATCAATTTCAAAACCTGGGTTTTTATCCAACATTCTATCATTTTCCAACCCCAGGACCTCATATTTTGAAATATTTTCTCAGAAAACAATTTGGATTCATTTTAAATGCAAATTTCAATTGATTTCAATTCTCAGATGAGACCCATTTAGGTGGTGTCGCTTCTGGATTCCTTTACTTGTCAAAAATCTCCAAAAATTTAAGAGTCCTAGTTGGATCAGGACTCTTTTTCCAGAGTCCTAGTCGGATCAAAACTCTACTTTTCACTACCTTTTTACCTGTTTTTGAAGAGAACCTTTCAAGATCTTCTATTTTGGCCAAAATCTTAGAGTCCTAGTTGGATCAGGACTCTTCTTCAAGAGTCCAGTCGGATCAGGACTCTTCTTCAGAGTTTTAATCGGATTAGAACTCTAATCTTTTACAGCTATTTTATCTATTTTCAATCAAATCTTTCAAAATCTTTCAAAATGAGTCAGAAACTCAGAGTTTCAGTCAAAACAGGACTCTGTTTAGAGAGTCCTAGTTGGATCAAGACTCTGATCCTGATTTCAATTTTGAGAGAATCTTTCAGAAATCTTTCAATCTAATAAAACTATTACACTTTTATCAAAGAATTTTAAAATTCTGAGATTTTATCTCAGAGTCCTGATCAAATCAGGACTCTACCCCAGAGTCCTGATCGAAGTAGGACTCTATCCAAAATTGATTTTCTCACTTTATTTTCACTAATTTTCAAAAGATTTGCTTAAAATTCATCATTTGCCTACCAGAAAAAAACTAAAATTCTTAGAGTTCTGATTGAATCAAGACTCTTTCTTAGAGTCCTAATCAGATCAGGACTCTGAACCAAAACTTCAATTTCATCCTGTTTTTAACTATTTTTCCAAATTCTCTCATTTGTTTTCTCAGAAAATCCAAAAATCTGAGAGTCCTAATTCAATCAGGACTCTGTCCTCAAAGTCTCAGTTGAATCAGAACTCTGGTTTATTCCAATATTTGTTATTGTTTTCACTGTTTTGACAAGTTCTTTCATTTGTTTTTCAGAAAAATACCAAAAAAATCTAGAGTTTCAGTCCGATCAGGACTCTGTCCTAGAGTCGTAGTCCAGTCAAGAGTTTGTTCTAGAGTCTGTTTTTACTTCTATTTTCATTTGTTTTTCAAAAATTAGGTAATTTTGTAGAGTCCAGTTGATCCAGGACTCTATTTCAGAGTTCTGATCGAGTTAGGAGTCTAACCCTGACTGTGTTTTCTGACTTATTTCATCATTTCTTGATAAAATCTTTCAAAAATTCTTCCATTTGAATTCTAAGATCTAAAATCTCAGAGTCCTATAAATCCAGGACTCTAGCCCAGAGTTCCAGTTTTCTTAGAACTCTATTTTCAAAACTTTGAATTTCAACTGTTGATTTTAACCTTTTTTTTAAAGCCATTTTTAGTATTTATTTCAAGTTTTTCAAAACTTCGATGTGGGTCCCACCCCGTTGGCATCGTATCTAGAGGAGTTCTAACTCAGTCAAGACTCTGTACCATTTCAAAACTTTCAATCTCAAAGTCTACTTTTGAATCTCTTTTGAAAAACCTCTCATTTTCAAGTTTTAAAATCGTTTTTGAAAATTCAAGTGGGGCCCACTCGGGGTGGTGCCACATTTGAAGAAGTCAAGCTTAGACTAGGGTTAGTCATTGTCCTAGTTAGGTTAGGGGTTTAGAGGAGTCAAAATCAATTTTGAAAATCCATTTTATTTAAGTTTTAAACCATTGGTTTTTAAAGGTTTTAAATTCAAGTTTTTAAAACCAAATGTGGGTCCATACTAGGTGGTGCCACATTTGGACTTTCTAGGGTTTAATTAGGTGTTAATTAGGAATTAATTAGAGTCCATTTAGGTTAGAATTCTCTAAAAAAATCGTCCTCCCCATGTGGTTTATCAAAAATGATTAAAAAGAGTCCAAAAAATCAAAACTCTTCCTAACAAATTCAAAAAAAAAAATCTATAAATAGGGGACCTAAAGGGGGTCAAAGGGGCTCTTTTTCTCTCAAATTTTCGTGGCTTCTCTCTCCTCTCCAGCACCTCCACCTTCCTCCATTGCAGCTGCAGCTGCAGCCCCAAGGTGAGTTTTTTAATATTATTTTATTATTTTATTAGTTTTTTATGATTTTTCAATAGATTTCACCATGGAAACTCTTGTGTTCATGGATTTAACCATGGATTTCATCCAAGAACCCAAAAATCGACCCAAAAAGATGATCTAACTCAGTTTGAGGGTGATTTGAAGGATTCTAATACATTAGAATCAATAAAAGGTACGTTTTTCATGTTCTTAACTGACAAAATGTGAGATTTACCCGTTAAATGGGTTAAATCCATGATTTCAAAGGTGAAAGCAAATTCCAGCCATGGATTCCATGTATTTTATTTATTTATTTGCTTATTCATATTTATTACACGTTTTCCAGCATAGAAATTAATTTTATTTTACTGTTTTATGGTTTATTTTATTGTTTTACATTAATTAATGCATAGTTTTTATAGTTTCTTAGATTTCTGTATGTTTTAGGTTTAGAACAGTAAAGATAATGTTATTTCGGATTTAAATCCTTGTTGTTTATTTCTGATTTTTTTATATGTGATGAATGCATATGTGATTGAACTACTGTAAAAAAATCAGAGATTTTGGACTTCGGGAACCCTGTCAAAAAAATCTGGCACCAAATCGGGTTTTTAAAACTTTAAAATCGTTGTTAAAATCAGGAAGGTAATTTGTTATGATGATATGTTTCTCATCCTATATCCGATTTTAGATCTGTAAAATGCCATGGATTCACATTAATTAGATCTGTCTACTGTGAAATTTTCAGAATTTTGCATTACTGTTTAGTATTTTTTCTCTGTCAGAGACTCTGATTTTCAATTTAAAACTCGTTAGGGTTTACCAAAACCCTAATCAGACTTGTGTTGTTTATAAATCCCAACCCACAGATCCGATTCATGATTTGTAAAAAGTGAGTATTATTTTTTTTTTGTCAACTGTTCTCTATTAAAGTTTCAGATATTTTAATTGAGTTCTTCTATTTACTCCAGAATTTTCAATTGAAAGTGTCCGTTAGGACCAAAGTTAAAATCAATATATTCAAGTCCGAATTGTCGGATGGGGATCTCCCTGGTTTTAAAGTATTTTTCAAATCTGTAAAAAGGAAAAGTTCTGTTTTCCTGTATATTTGTTCTCTGTAAAATTTCATAGATTTCCATGGAAGTTTGACCACTGGTTCGGGTCTTGGACTGAGACTGGTTGGTGAACTAGGTCAAAAATAGCATATTTTTAGGGTTTGATGCTATTTTCGGATTAATTTAATGCCAAAAAAATATTTTTATAATTCTAATTTAATATTAGGGTTATAACAAGTGCAGGTACCAATTTTGAGGATTTTTAGAATCCGTTTGATGCTTGAATGACTTGAATTGCAAAACAGGGCACCCGAAGAATTCCAAAACACTGCAAAAATCACAAAATTTGTGATATTCTTGGATTTTCGTGTATAAGCATATATTTTTAGGGTTTAATCATATTCATAATCATATTAGGATGCTTTAGGTTTAATTTGATGCTCATTTGATTTCATTTAGTGCATAAAACCTAAGTTTTACCAAAAATATTTTCTAAAAACCCTGATTTCAAAGCCATAGTCTTGCTATCGGGGGCAATTTGGTCATTTGACCTAAATTTCGAAATCCCTAACCCTAATTTCCATATTATTAATCATATCACATCATATTTAGTTTGATTCATCATTATTTGTATTTCAAAACTTGCATTTTACCAAATATCTTTCTGAAAACCCTAATTTCAAGGCCATAGTCTTGTTATTAGGGGTATTTTGGTCATTTTGATCCCAATTTCGAAATTTCATATCTTATTTTTCATATTTATTCAATTTTATTTCATATTTCATCATTTTGATTTAAGGGAATAATGGCAAAAAGTCTTATATCTAGCAAAATTCAGTAATTTCTAGATATTACTGGATAAACCTAGAAAAGCCAACATATCATCATTAACAAAGTTTCCTAGTTTTGCAGGTACATTGAAGATTTTATTTTTCATGTATTTAATTTCAATAGTGATGTAAATTAAATTAAATTTGGAATAAGAATTTAAATTTCAGCTTAGACTAGGATTGCATTGCATATAGTTTAATTCTGCAAATATTAAATGTCTGATGAATGTATCATTCATGCACATTTTACGAATTCACTATGGTCTACACGAATGGCACATACACTAGCTTTTATGAAGTTTATAAACTTGGTGAAATTCGTATTTATGGCCATAGTCAGAATATGAATATACCCAGATTTATGATCTTCACATTAGCCACATTCAACCTACACTCTTAGGCTAACTTCAAAATGCATTGCATTTCTCAAAAATACTAAAAGTATTTCTCAATTCCTCAAATCCATATTCATTCATTTCATGCATTTGCCAATTCCAATTCAAAGAAGTTCATTTTCTCAAAAATTTCCTAAGTCTTATTCAAAAATCGATTTTCTCAAAATATGGATTTGCCAATGATATTTCAAGTATTTCCCAAGTTTCAAATTCGATTTTTCCAAGTTATATATTCAATTTCAAAGTTTGAATTCAAAGAAATCAAGTTTTCCAAAGTTATTTCACATTTCTCAAAATCGATTTTCACAAAACCTCTAGATTCTTCAGAAATCGATTTTCACTTTCTCAAATACAATATCTCAATCATGATTCACGATTTTCAAAGAGTTTATTTTCCAAATATTTTTCAATATTCAAAGCAAACATCATGTTTTCAATATGCATTTTCAGAAATTCATAGCACATGCCTGATTCTTTGTGCATTTAGGAATTAGAATATGGTTTAGACAAGTTGAATAGAGCAAAGCAGTAGATTGATCCTTGGTTTGATTACCCCTGTTAAAGGTGGCAGGAACGGTCGAACCTCGTACCGACAGGCGAGTCCCATTCTTCGGAATTATCCCGCATTTTAAAACGGAGGCGAGTTATTTTCAAAATCTTTTTCAAAGGTCAGTTTGACTCGCAAAAAGTTAAAAATTTTGCGATGATAACAGGTTTGGCGACCGTGATGGGACCTGTCTTCGCCTGATCAATTTAATGTTTTACTTAGTTTAAGTTGTCAAAGTCGATTTCCATGGAATGTCAGCTTTTAATTTATGCTATCATGTGAACCTAGGAGCCTAGGCTTGAACCCAGCTGACATGGACTGCATGTAGACTAGGTATGGTTTGGTAGGACCATATTGAGGAGACTATTCCATGCTCACATTAGACTTAGGTCTGAAATACAACTCTCCTCAATTCTAGGGATTGAATGCAAACAATGTATGCAAGTGTATGCTTCTTTTCATTTAAATTCTATCTCTTTAGAACTTGCATTAGAGCCTTCTGATTTGCTTGCATGTGCTCATGTTTTCAAAAACCACCCCCACCTATATTGTCCCGGTCTTCACGTTGCTGGGCTCTCTTCCAGAACCATAGTTCGGGACAGAGCCTCACAACTGGGCCACCTATTTGGGTGAAAACCCCCCTGCCACGTACCAAGGGCCATAGTCCAACGTATATCGGCAGGTGCTCAAGGATGTTGGAAAACTTGAACCTAGAACCGGAGAAATTGATTTTATGCCACGCACATCGAGCCTTGGCTTGAGTATATAGGCATAACTGGATTGGATACAGTTGATCTGAACCTTAGAGTTAGGATTAAGGTCCTACAGCTATTTCAAAATTTGTGCATCTAGAGTCAGCTTTTAGGGAATGTTGTATGTGCATACTTGTTTGTGCAGAATGTGATTGAATATGTTATAGTCATTTCCTTTTATTTTCCATATTTTCTCAATTTTCTAAAAATACTGGACGATTTTTCAAAATTCCCCAATCTATGTCCATGTACTGTCCATGTTTTAAATCCTGGACGATTTTCAAAACACTTCATTTTATGAAGTACTTCCTTACATTTCATTAAACCTTGGACGATTTTCATAAAATTCCTCCATTTTCCTCAAAACTCCAGGTGATTTCCCATCTTTCCTGTCTTCTGGATCTCGAATTTCCTACTTTATTTTTATCCTGCCTGCATTTTCCTCAAATTTCCTGCATTTTCCCAAGTCTTATTTCCATTTTCCATGTTTTCCAGTCTGATGGCATCCAGTCAGCTTGATTCAGTCTTCCCTGAGAGTCACATCTCCTACGAGGTGCGACAAAGTCTTCCCAAACATCGAGTCCTCAGCACCAGATCCTTCTTTTCCCGGTGGTATTATTCATGGCTCAAAAACTTCTATCGTATGTTTTCGGACCATTTGAACGATTGTGGGTTAGAACTGGCGTCCACAGTGGGAAAGCAGACAGTCAACGACAACTTGATCCATGCACTAGCAGAACGGTGGAATCCGAGCACTTCTACCTTCTGGTTCCCGTGGGGCGAGATGATAGTACTGATAGATAAATTTTCAGAGATTATGGGATTGCCCGAGCCAGCCGGTCAGCCTGGAGATCCATTGGAGAAACAGTTTTTGATCAATGTCAAGGGTCTGGATCCCCGAGACGCTTTAGCTCGCATGACAGGACGCAAGTCTTGGCCATTGGTAGAGGAGGATGGAAACGAATATGTGGACCTGCTCAATATCTACAGACAGTATGGGACATTTACAGAAGTCAGTTCGTTGTCTCGAACAGCTCGAGAAAGAATTCAACATGCGATGCCAGTTGCGCGATAGCGGTTCTTGATCGACAACCTTCAGGAGAAAGAAGTCGTATGGGACTACTTTGATCGTCAGGAATCACCTCCCAGATATACTTATGCTTATGGCAAGCGGTTCAGGCTACTTGGCCCCTTCTTCTGCGCATACTATCATCCAGAGCGGTGTGTCAGGCAGTTCTCTCAGAGGCAGAAGCGCGTAGAGATTCGTCCACTAGCAGGGGTTCTGCCAGAATTCGACCTTGCATCAGATCAGTGGTCCGGAGCATACCATTTTGCCTGGCATGGCTGGAATTCCTTTGTCAATCTTACTATTTTTCTTGGTCCTCGTGTGTCTTCTGATTATCAGGATTGGTGGAAAATTGTCTATCCCCCTCCCCTCTGTCAAGTGTATTATTGATAAAATCATGTTTTTCCCCTCAATAAAATTCCTTTATTCTACATTTCACCTTGGTTTGACGACCTCGCCTAGGTAACAAGGCATATTTCCAGTTGTTTATTTTGCAAAGAATAGCAACGCAATTGTCGTAATTCCAGCGACGACTCAATCCCTAGTAATGGGATATTATTTCAATTGTCTATCAAAATTCTCAACAAATATTTTCCTCCAACCAAATTTCCTTCAAAAGCCTAACCATCAATTCTACCTTGCAGAGAACATCAGCAACATCTAAAAGAATACTCGTAATACTCGATGGTTCATACAAGGTCCGGAAAGAAAACCCTATCAGCTGAAGGCATTGCATACTCAGTCGCTTTAGAGGAGGAAATGGACTCACCCCGTGGTCAAGGTCAGCAAGCAGAGGATGACGTAGATCCCCAGATGTACGTCATGTTCAAATAGATGATGAGTAAGATGCTGACAGAGCAAGCTGAAGCCAGTACTGAGCAGATTCAGATAAAGCAGAAAGATAAGGGTTGTGCCGCTAAGAATGTGAAAATTATCAAAAAGCAGAGTCGTCACGAGGAAATGTCTAACGAATCATAATCGGCGGATGATACTGACAAGGAATATGAAACTAAGCAGGAATTCAAAAGGTCGACCCAGGGCCAGGGGTCGGCTTATAAATCCCGGACTCAGTCTATTGACGACCCTACTCAGTCACAGCTAAAAAACATAATGAAAATGGTCAAAGATCTGCAGGCCCGCGACAAGGGCAAGAAAGTCTTCACCAACGAAGACTTCTATGATGGTTTGGACGGGGATGATAATCTGGATAATCTCCCCAGAAAATTTATCAAGTTTGATGGTTTCGGCGACCCTAAGGCTCACCTCGCCAGGTTTTTCACTGAGTGTTCACGATTCAAGCGTGACAATCGGGCACTCTTTCTTTGTTTCCCTCACAGTCTGGAGGGAACGTCAGCTAAATGGTACTTAGAGCATGTCAATCCAATCGAATTAAATGAGTTTGACAAGGTGGTGAACATGTTCATTGAACGATTCCTCTTTAATGCTGAGGCGCTCCCAACCCTCAGCCATCTCTGTGGCCTGAAGCAGAGAGAGAATGAAAAAGCTAGAGACTTCATCCACCGTTGGAGGTCGGCTTGTAATAAAATGAGAGATCCCATATCAGAGGGGCACGCTTTGTCCCTAATTCTGAGTAATTTCTCGCAGCCGCTGAAAGGCCTCATCTCCACCGCACCGTCCAGAACCTTTTTTGAATTAACAAAGCTAGCCGAATGGCTCGAATTAAGCATGGAGAATGGTTTTTACGAAGGTTTTACCTTTACCAAAAACAACAGCCAGAACGAGTCAAAGAAGAAGACTCACTTCACTAATTCTGTCAATAATAATAAATGGAATCATCGCAAGGGACAGAATAGAGACTTCTGTTATGGGGCAGAAGGTTCAAACAGGAACGATCAAAAGGGGAAGCCGATCCCGCAATTCAGCAAGCCGCTTCAGCCAGAGCAGGGACCAAAACCCCGAGAGAAAGTGAAGCATGAAGGATGGAGCTATGACAGGAAATTCACTCCATTAGATCAATCACTCGAGACTGTGCTCGAGTACATGTTGACCAAGCAGATGGTCAAGTTACCAAGGCTGGTCGATCCTCCCGTTCCTATGGGAAAATTCAAAGATCAATTCTGCAAGTTTCACCGAACGGTGGGGCACAATACCGAGAATTGCTTCGTTCTCAAGAACATAGTCCAAGATCTTATTGACAAAAATCTTTTGATAGAAGGTGCCGAAGACGAGAATATAGATATTTTGAAAGAGCCATTTCCTCGTCATTCACCGAACAGTCATTTCAACCACAAGAGCATATCAGGCCATGCTCTGAAAATGATATGCAAGCTCAACATCGGGTCCTGGTATTGCAACAGGCTCAGTCCAAGGCTCAGAAGATGGATCTCATCTCAGCCTTTGGCAAAATAAAAGTATCTGACAAGCCCGTTGGAGTATCTCCTGAGGTAGCCAGAAGAATGCCATGGCTCCCTAAACATTCCGTTAAGACCGCCCCCAAGAAAAGCGAGACATCTACGCCAAAGCCAATTACAACATTATCCAATGTCTCAATTTTGGACTTAACCCAGGCTTCTGCCAAGCATCGACAGGTGTTGAACAATCTATTGCAGAAAATCAAGGTGAAGACAAGCACAACTCCGGAAGACATGGCCCACATAGTCAATCAGGCCATGACTAATGCTCCAGTTACTTTCTCCGATGAGGATCTCCCTAAGCCTCATGTGTTCCATAACAACGCCCTGTATGTTGTGGTTCGAACCAGAGGGATGACAGTTCCTCACGTGCTGATAGATGGAGGCAGCACCCTCAACATATGTCTAGAAATGACCGCCAAAGCTTTGGGCATTAAAGAAGAAGAATATATTCCAGATCCTATCACCATTTATGGGTTCGACAATCATGGCCAAACAGCGAAAGACAAAATCTTCCTGGAGATCTTTATTGACTACTCGGTCCATTCAATTCTCTTTCACGTAGTCAACGTGCCACCTACCTACAATCTGTTGATAGGACGACCATGGATCCACAACACAAACGCAGTACCATCTACTCTGCATCAATGCATCAAGTGGTCAAAAGGTGGTATGATCACGACAGTCTTGGGCGAAGATCCGGAGCAGAGGCTAGCACAACCCATGATTCCCAGACCCTCTTTCACTACTGATATCCCTAGCTTTAGAGGGATTGAAAAGGTCAGTTTTGAGGAAGATTCGGGAATAATACAGATGACAGAGCAACCCAAGTATACAGTGGCTGCGACCCGATGGGGAGGCCCACAGTTCTTCAAGATTGGAGGACGAGTTGATTACAGCACACTTAAGGGTCATCCTCTATTCTCCCAATTTATGAAGGCTAAAAAGGGATTTGATTTGCTAGTGAAGCACGGCTACCAGACTTTCCAAGGCTTAGGCAAAAATGAAGATGGTCGTCTTGAACCAGTGATTCCTCAACACTGCCTTAAAAGGGCCAGATTGGGCTTTAATGGCCGAAGATCTCAGAAAGGCACTATTTTTGTTAAGGGAACGCATTAGAAGAATTCATTCGTCTTTCCTTTTCTATTCTTTTGTCGGGATGATATCCCATTTCATTCTCATCATTGTCATTTTGATTAACTCTATCTTTCAATAAAGTTGCAAGTTTCCTTTGTTTATCTTGGTGCCATTTGTCTCTTTGCTTCTCATTATCAAATCTTTGCAAAATTTTCATTACTTTGATCTCTTATTTTTTTTAATTATCTTCTCAATAAAATCAATTTGTTTTATGATGGGCGATTTTCCTTAATCAATCTACTCTCCAATTTTCAGAATGTCTTCCCGATCTATCAAGAAGCTCGTCCTTAACTCAAACGCCTGTTCGAAATCAGCAGTAATTCATCAGATCAAAATAAGAACAGAATGCAGTCAGACTACAAAGCAGTCGGAAGAATCCACAGAATCTGATTCAGCTCTTCAAGAATTGCCAGAATTTGCATCAGTTCGGAAGCAAGATGAGCCATCATCCTTAGTTCAAGATCCGACTGAAGATATCAATATTGGATCAGAAGATTTTCCTAGAATTCTCAAGATTGGCAGTGGTTTGAGTCTGGCAGAGAAAGAAAGACTCACTAATTTCCTCAAGCAGCACGAAGAAGTATTCGCATGGACTTATAAGGATATGCCAGGCTTAGATCCTAAATTGGTGGAACATCGCCTCGTTTTAAAGCCTGATGCGAAACCAGTTAAGCAGAAGTTAAGAAAAATGGATCCTCGAATCGAGCAACAGGTCAAGGAAGGACTTGAAGATTTGCTTAAAGCAGGATTCATTCGAGCAATAGATTACCCGGATTGGTTGGCGAATATCGTAGCAGTTCCTAAAAAGAATGGTAAAGTTTGAATCTGTATCAACTTTCGTGATCTCAATAAAGCCACTCCGAAGGATGACTATCCGCTCCCAAATATTGATCTCTTAGTTGACAGCACAGCTGGGCATGCTATGTTCTCCTTTATGGACGGATACTCCGGATATAATCAAATCAAATTGGCCGCTCGTGACCAATCCAAAACATCCTTTACCACGCCATGGGGTACCTTCTGTTATACGGTTATGCCTTTTGGGCTTAAGAATGTTGGAGCCACTTATCAGCATGCTATGGCTGTTATTTTCCATGATCAGATGCACAAGATCATGGATGCATATGTTGATGATATTCTGGTAAAATCCAAAGAAGAGGAAGATCACATCGAAGCTCTCAATCAAGTTTTTAAGCGGCTCATTCTGTACAAGCTAAGACTCAACCCACAAAAATGTGTTTTTGGAGTCGAATCTGGCAAGTTGCTAGGCTTCTTGGTCAGCAAGAAGGAGATAGAGATGGATCCCGCTAAGGCCAAGACTATCATTGGCATGCCGCCCCCGACTAATCTCAAAGAATTGCGTAGCCTTCAGGGACGCATGCAATCAATTCGGCAATTTATTTCTAATTTGGCCATGAGATGTGAGCCTTTCAATCATTTGCTCAGAAAAGGAGTAAAGTTTGAATGGGGACCAGAGTGTCAGCAATCGTTCGAACGCATCAAGAAATATCTTCTCAATCCTCCTGTTTAAAAACCGCCAGAATTGGGGAAGCCCCTACTGCTATATATTTTAGTTAATCAAGTTGCTTGCGGCGGATTCTTGGTGCAATACGAAGAAGGCAGTTTGATAGAGCATGCCATTTACTATGTGAGCAAGACCTTTATTGATTATGAGAAGAAATACTCTCAGATAGAGAAGACATGTCTAGCTTTGGTTTGGATGTGTCAGAAGTTGAGGCATTATCTACTGGCATCTGAAGTCAAGATTCTATCCAAATTAAATCCTCTCAAGTATATTCTCGAGCAGCCATTTCTCAGCGGACGAATTGCCAAATGGCAAGTCCTATTGATGCAATATGATCTGGAGTATGTTTCCCAGCAATCTATCAAAGGCCAAGCAATTGCAGATCAATTGGCAGATTTTCCTCTGGCAGAGGATGTTAAAGCCGAGGATGATTTTCCCAATGAGAGGATCTGCAATATTCAACAATCCTCAGTTTGGAATTTATTCTTCGACGGTTTCAAGAATATGGCAGGCATAGGAATCGAAATTCTGCTAATTACACCAGAGAAGGAGATGATCCCCTTTTCTCTCAAACTGGATTTTCAGTGCACTCACAATATGGCCGAGTATGAAGCTTTGATACAAGGTCTGAAAATTCTACAGGACTTCAATGTCAAAAGAGTGCATGCTTATGGCAATTCTTTGTTAGTCGTCAATCAAGTTCTGGTCGAATGGCATGTGAAGGATCAGAAATTACTTCCTTACCAAAAGATTGTCTCAGCTCTAATCAATAAATTCGAAGAATTCCAACTTTTTCATATCAAGAGAGACTTCAATCAAGTTGCAGACAGTTTAGCCAATCTGGGATCCATCATGTCTTTCAAGAGTGGAGAATCTTGTCGTTCATTTGAAATTGGCCGACTTGATTAACCTGCTTTTGTCCCAGTAGAGCAGATAAACCAGACTGAGCAGAAGAAGAAGCCTTGGTATCATGACATCAAAAACTTCATTACAACTGGCGAGCTTCCTCCAGAATTACCAAAGAAAGAGCAGCGAGCAATTCAGCGCATGTCTGTTCGATATTTTATTCTTGTTGATGTCCTTTATCGTCGAGGATTCAGTTCTGAATATTCCAGATGTTTGGACAAAGAAGAGGCCAAAGAAGTTGTGCAAGAAGCACACGAAGGCATTTGCGGTGGTCATGTTGGCTATCAGACTCTCGTCAAACAAATCATTCGAGCAGGATACTACTGGAGAACTATGCAGCAAGATTGCTATCATTTTGTGAAGAAGTGCGTTCAATGTCAGATGCATGCGCCTTCCATTCATGCGCCAGCGACATACTTGCAATATGTCGCCTCGCCATGGCCATTTTCCATGTGGGCTTTCGATGTTATAGGCCCCATCACTCCTTCAGCTTCCAATGGTCACAAGTATTTTCTTGCCGTAACAGAATATTTTACTAAATGGGTAGAAGCAGTCACTCTATGCACAGTAGAAGGCCGGCACGTGGTTTCTTTCATCCACAATAATATCCTTTGCCGTTTCGGTATACTGCATGATATTGTGTCAAACAATGGCAGTCATTTCAAGAATGAGAGAATGAGAACATTCTGCTCAAAGTTCAGAATTCATCATCATTTTTCCGCTCCTTATTATCCTCAAGGGAATGGTCAGGCAGAGGCCACCAACAAGATTCTGATTCGAATCCTGGAGCGAACTTTAGAAACGGGCCGTGACTGGCATGAAAAGATTCATGATGCATTATGGGCATATAGAACCACCATTCGAACTCCAACTAATGCTACTCTGTCAGAACTTGTCTATGGAACTGAAGTAGTATTACCTCTGCATGTTCAGAAACCTGCTCTGAAATTTGCATCACTTCTAGAATTACCTCTTGATCAGTATCAGCAACAGCGATTGGTACAACTTGATTTGCTGGATGAAAGAAGGCTCAGAGCAGCAGAGCATGCTTAGTCCTATCGCCAAAGGATAGCCCGATAATATGCAAAATCTGTCATTGAAAGAAAATTTCGGGTCAATGATCTAGTGCTCAGATCAACAACTTATCTCAGGCACCGCCTGGATGGCAAGTGGTCGCCAAATTGGGAGGGTCCTTATGTTGTCAAAGAAGCAGTACCTCGCAATTCATATCGGCTTATCAATGCAGACAGAATAGAATTACCAGATCCCATCAATGCTCGACATTTGAAATAATTCTATACTTGAATCCTTTTCTATTCTTTGTAATTTTCCAAATTTCTTCCAATAATAATCTTTCCCAGCTATACTGGGGCATTTTTAAAATTTCGTTTTTATCTACAAAAACTCTGTATGCAGGAAGGATCAAACAAATCTCTCATTTTGCACACATGCACCCATTTACATTCATTTGCATTTGCATGCATTCATTCGCATTCATCTGCATCAATTTGCATTGAACTCCCCATTCAGGATAAGGGATAAATCCTGAGGCCCCGACAGTTGTCCAAGTGGTCGTAAGGATGAAGACTAAAAATCTTCCATCAAAATCAATTAGTAATTCTTTAGAATCCAGGGTTCGTGCTGGTAATTTTTCAAAATCCAGTGTTCGTGCTTATAAACTTTCAAAACCCAGTGCTCGTACTGGTAACCATTTAAAACCCAGTGCTCGTACTGGTAACCATTTAAAATCCAGTGCTCGTACTGGTAATCTTTCAAAATCCAGTGCTCGTACTGGTAATTTTCCAAAATCCAGCGCTCGTACTGGTAATCTTTCAAAACCCAGTGCTCGTACTAATGCATTTTCAAAATCCAATGCTCGTACTGGTAATCTTTTAAAATCTAGTGCTCGTACTGGTAATCTTCCAAAATCCAGTGCTCGTACTGGTAATCATCCAAAACCCAGTATTCGTACTGGTAATTTTCCAAAACATAATGCTTGCATTGGTACATTTTCAAAAACTGGTGTTTACACTGGTACACTTTAAAATTCAGTGCCTACTAATTTAGTTTTCCTTAGGAATTCGAGTTCCGACTCGAATTTCTTTTCTTTCCAACCGATTTAGTTTTCCTTTGGGATTCGAGTTCCGACTCGAATTTCCTTTCCTTCTAATTGATCTAGTTTTCCTCAGGAATTCGAGTTCCGACTCGAATTTCTTTTCCTTCCAACCGGTTTAGTTTTCCTTTGGGATTCGAGTTCCGACTCGAATTTCCTTTCCTTCTAATTGATCTAGTTTTCCTCAGGATTTCGAGTTCCGACTCGAATTTCTTTTCCTTCCAACCGGTTTAGTTTTCCTTTGGGATTCGAGTTCCGACTCGAATTTCCTTTCCTTCTAATTGATCTAGTTTTCCTCAGGAATTCGAGTTCCAACTCGAATTTCTTTTCCTTCCAACCGGTTTAGTTTTCCTTTGGGATTCGAGTTCCGACTCGAATTTCCTTTCCTTCTAATCGATCTAGTTTTCCTTCAGGAATTCGAGTTCCGACTCGAATTTCTTTTCCTTCCAACCGGTTTAGTTTTCCTTTGGGATTCGAGTTCCGACTCGAATTTCCTTTCCTTTTAATTGAACTAGTTTATCAGGAATTCGAGTTCCGACTCGAATTTCTTTTCCTTCTAACCGGTTTAGTTTTCCTCTGAAATTCGAGTTCCGACTAGAATTTCCTTTCCTTCTAATTGATCTAGTTTTCCTTCAGGAGTTCGAGTTCTGACTCAAATTTCTTTTCCTTCTAACCGGTTTAGTTTCCCTTTGAGATTCGAGTTCCGACTCAAATTTTCTTTCCTTCTAATTGATCTAGTTTTCCTTCAGGAATTCGAGTTCCGACTCGAATTTTATTTTCTTCTAACCGGTTTAGTTTCCCTTTGAGGTTCGAGTTCCGACTCGAATTTCCTTTCCTTCTAATTGATTCAGTTTTCCTTCAGGAATTCGAGTTCCGACTCAAATTTCTTTTCCTTCTAACCGGTTTAGTTTTCCTTTGGGATTCAAGTTCCGAATCGAATTTCCTTTCCTTCTAATTGATCTAGTTTTCCTTCAGGAATTCGAGTTCCGACTCAAATTTCTTTTCCTTCTAACCGGTTTAGTTTTCCTTTGGGATTCGAGTTCCGACTCGAATTTTATTTCCTTTTAATCGATCGAGTTTTCCTCAGGAATTCGAGTTCCGACTCGAATTTCTTTTCCTTCTAACCGGTTTAGTTTTCTTTTGAAATTCGAGTTCCGACTCGAATTTCCTTTCCTTCTAATTGATTCAGTTTTCCTTCAGGAATTCGAGTTCCGACTCGAATTTCTTTTCCTTCTGACCGGTCTAGTTTTCCTTTGGGATTCGAGTTCCGACTCGAATCTTCTTTCCTTCTAGTTAATCTAGTTTCCTTCGGGATTCGGGTTCCGACTCGAATTTCTTCTCCTTCCAAATTGATCTACCTTTCCTTCAGGATTCGAGTTACGACTCAGATTTCTTTTCCTTCCATAATGGACTTGGTTTTCCTTCGAAGATTCGGGTTCCGACTCGAGTTTTCTTTTCCTTCAGAGTTGGTCTAGAAAATCCAAGTTCCGACTTGAATTTTCTTTCAAATCCAATTCGCTTAGCTTTCCTTTACAAGTTTGAACTTCTACTCAAACTACCTTGCAAATTGGTCTAGAAGATCCGAGTTCCGACTCGAATTTTCTTTCAAAATCCAATTCATCTAGTTTTCCTTGAAGAGTTGAATTCCGATTCGAATCTTCCCTCAAAAACCCAGTTTAGCATCTGGTCCATTCAAAGCTCACAAGTTGGAATAATTTCTTCTTAAGCTATGATCCTTAGGTTGAATTCCTATGGAATTGATAGTTCGTAGGTTGAACCCCTTTGGAACCAATGTCGTTCTTAGGTTGAATCCCTATAGAACCCATGTCATTCTCAGTAAACCAATTGACAATTTCGACCTTTTTAGCCAATCAATTTCCAATTTTCAATTTTTAAATTCCCAAATTTCAGATTTCCAACTTTCAATTTCAAAAACCAAATTTCAGAACCCAAATTTCAAAATTTCAATTTCCAAAATTCGACCCTTTTGAGTCACCCAATACCTAATTTCAATCATTTTCTCTTGCGAGAGACCCTTCTTATAGGGAGAGTTTGAGGGAGCTCGTTCTTTTCGCATGCTATCCAATTCGGTCACTTAGCCCCTTTTCAGGGAGAGTTTGAAGGGACTCGTGTCTTTGTGAACCGTTTGTAAAACAAAATTCCAAATTTCACACAAGGAACCCTTTTTATAGGGAGAGACTCAACGGAGACTTGCTTTCCTTGTGGCCCCATAATTTTAGACTAGGCCATTTCATCATGAAGGACACTCTTTTCAGGGAGAGTGTGATAAACTCGTTTCTTCATGCCCAATTTACCAATCTCACCAATTCCGGCCCCCTTTCCATAAGAGAAGCCTAATGTTAGGAAGTTTTGACGAAAGCTTAATTTCTCTTCGAAAGTTCATTTTGCAAACACCTCCTCTTCAGAGAAGAGAGGAGTAATTTCTAATTCCAATTTCTGAATCTTCATCTTTGGGGAAAGGAGAAGAGAATTTCTGTCACGGATGTGTTGCGTTGTTCCTCAAATGCTCGCTTTCACAAAGGATTTCAAGAAAATTTTGGCAATTTGTCATTAAATATTTGTTGATTTCAAAAATCATTATTGCACAAAATTATTACTTCAAAATACCTCCAGTATTACTTCCGAAAGGACAATGCTTTCGCGAAAAAGGATTCAAAATTCAAAATCTTTCTATTGGCCAACCAAAAGGATAAAGAATAAATCCGCGATATGGCCAGCAAAGAGAATTCAATGTTGTTGCAAAGCCATGAGTGATTGATATTGGTCGCAGTGAATGGCACATTTTTAAAGACCATTCTTGAAAAATAAAGCAGTCGAAATATCCTGGGTGATACAGAAAAATCCACTCAATTTCTATATCTCCTCAATCACCTAAGCTGCAATTAAATATCTGCAAAAGGGATCTCTCAATTGTCTTCAAGATGAAGGCAAATTAAGCGAGTCGACCCCCGGGGCCAAAGAAAATTTGGATCATCTCCAAGATGACGGAGTTTGTGACGGATCCTTCCAGGAAAAGTTCAGATCACCGTCGAGATGAAGGCGAGTGTGATGAGCCTACAGACAAACCCTAAAAGATATTTAATTCCAGCTATCATCAAGAGATTTCCTACCAAAGAGCCAATAACTATCAAGATAATCCCTGAGAGAAAAGAAGGATCGGAACATCTCTGAGATGAAGGAGTTTGTGACGTACCCTTCCCCCCCCAAAAAAAAGAGAGAAAAGTTAGGACATCTCCAAAATGAAGGATGATGTAATTCCCGAAAAATTCAATAGAGCTCTAATCTGCTAAAAAGAGAGTGCAGAAAGATCATCATGAGAAAAGAATCCCAGGATATCAGACTGCCAAATCTATCAAGAATCTTCTTTAATTTTGTGAAATTCTTTTATCAATATTCTTTCACCAATAGCTCTCGCAATATCAAGAATATTTTCTTTTCCATCCATATCAAAGAAATTGATAGCTTCCTTGAAAGAAAGTCAATCGCAAGCAATTTGAATTCGAATCTTGATTCTACGGAGTTAAGCTCAGTCAAGAGGTAATACTTCAGGTAGAAAAGAGGGAATACTTTCAAAACAATGTGCATCATTTTCAATTATTTTGAATCAACAACAATTTTCAACATTTTGACAACATTTTCTAGCTATCCTGGCGTGAAGTAAGAGCTTGAGGTTCATCTTTGGCGCATCCTTACACCATCCCTTTTTAGGACTTGATAACGGGAGTTTTCAAGATTCCTTCCCTTCTTTGGTATAATCTGAGCGCCTGGGTTCTCAGATTCGCACACTTCCCTGTGTCCCCACTGTCCCACCATAGACAATCAAATTTCGGCTTGAGGTTAACCCACCAATTTCAGCAAAAGGCAATTTCAAAAGCTATTTAGTCTCAGCAATGAGACACCCAAAATCAAACCCTTTTCAAGCTTTAGGGACCCCAATTTCCTTCCTTTTGCAAAACCCCTATCGGATTCATTGTGCGGAAATCCGAAGGTTCCATCACGGTCTCTTCTTTTGAGGATTCTGTCCATTTTCTGCCCAATCAGGTTAAGGGTATAAACCTGGGCCTCCTTTGATGAGGTATTCCATTTTCTGCCCGATAAGGATAAGGGTATAAACCTGAGCCTCCTTTGATGAGGTATTTCATTTTCTGCCCAATCAGGTTAAGGGTATAAACCTGGGCCTCCTTTGATGAGGTATTCCATTTTCTCTCCGTCAGGATAAGGGTATAAATTTGAGCCTCCTTTGATGAGGTATTTCATTTTCTGCCCAATCAGGTTAAGGGTATAAACCTGGGCCTCCTTTGATGAGGTATTCCATTTTCCGCCCAATCAGGTTAAGGGTATAAACCTGGGCCTCCTTTGATGAGGTATTGCATTTTCTTTCCAATCAGGTCAAGGGTCAAAACCTGAGCTTCGTTCCAAATGAGGTATTTCTCGTCCCATCCAGGTTAAGGGCAAAACCTGAATCTCATTTCTTTTTGAAGTAAAATTTTCTCCTTATTCTCCATTTCATATCTACCATCATCATTTGAATTAATTCTTTCATACCCAGTCAAATTTATCTAACTGGGGCATTTTTATGGTTCAAATTTGGTATGTTTTCTTTGTCACTAAGCTGAGCCCTATACTGGCTTAGTAGCAAAGAGGGGCATCTGTAAACACCCCAAATTTTCACCCTCATCAAGTGTTTGTCCATTTCATATGTAATTGCATATCACTGCATACATTTTTGCATATCATTTCATCGCATTGCATGTCATTACATCTCATTTTCGAGATCCAGCACTCCTGTTTTCAAAACATTCAATCCAGATTTGAGTTTTAAAGCTTTCTTTCAAAATCAATTTCAAAACCTGTGTTTTTATTCAACATTCTATCATTTTCCAACCCCAGGACCTCATATTTCGAAATATTTTCTCAGAAAACAATCTGGATTCATTTTAAATGCAAAGTTCAATTGATTTCAATTCTCAGATGAGACCCATTTAGGTGGTGTCGCTTCTGGATTCCTTTACTTGTCAAAAATCTCCAAAAATTTAAGAGTCCTAGTTGGATCAGGACTCTTTTTTCAGAGTCCTAATCGGATCAAAACTCTACTTTTCACTACCTTTTTACCTGTTTTTGAAGAGAACCTTTCAAGATCTTCTATTTTGGCCAAAATCTTAGAGTCCTAGTTGGATCAGGACTCTTCTTCAAGAGTCCAGTCGGATTAGGACTCTTCTTCAGAGTTTTAATCGGATTAGAACTCTAATCTTTTATAGCTATTTTATCTATTTTCAATCAAATCTTTCAAAATGAGTCAGAAACTCAGAGTTTCAGTCAAAACAGGACTCTGTTTAGAGAGTCCTAGTTGGATCAAGACTCTGATCCTGATTTCAATTTTGAGAGAATCTTTCAGAAATCTTTCAATCTAACAAAACTATTACACTTTTATCAAAGAATTTTAAAATTCTGAGATTTTATCTCAAAGTCCTGATCAAATCAGGACTGTACCCCAGAGTCCTGATCGAAGTAGGACTCTATCCAAAATTGATTTTCTCACTTCATTTTCACTAATTTTCAAAAGCTTTGCTTAAAATTCATCATTTGCCTACCAGAAAAAAACCAAAATTCTTAGAGTTCTGATCGAATCAGGACTCTTTCTTAGAGTCATAATCAGATAAGGACTATGAACCAAAACTTTAATTTCATCCTGTTTTTAACTGTTTTTCCAAATTCTCTCATTTGTTTTCTCAGAAAATTCAAAAATCTGAGAGTCCTAGTTCAATTAGGACTCTGTCATCAAAGTCTCAATTGAATCAGAACTCTGGTTTATTCCAATATTTGTTATTGGTTTCACTGTTTTGACAAGTTCTTTCATTTGTTTTTTAGAAAAATACCAAAAAAATCTGGAGTTTCAGTCCGATCAGGACTCTGTCCCAGAGTCCTAATCCAGTCAGGAGTTTGTTCTAGAGTCTGTTTTTACTTCTATTTTCATTTATTTTCATTTGTTTTTCAAAAATTAGGTCATTTTGTAGAGTCCAGTTGATCCAGGACTCTATTTCAGAGTTCTGATCGAGTTAGGAGTCTAACCCTGACTGTGTTTTCTGACTTATTTCATCATTTATTGATAAAATCTTTCAAAAATTCTTCCATTTGAATTCTAAGATCTAAAATCTCAGAGTCCTATAAATCCAGGACTCTAGCCGAGAGTTCCAGTTTGCTTAGAACTCTATTTTCAAAACTTTGAATTTCAACTGTTGATTTTAACCTTTTTTTTAAAGCCATTTTTAGTATTTATTTCAAGTTTTTCAAAACTTCGATGTGGGGCCCACCCCGTTGGCGCCGTATCTAGAGGAGTTCTGACTCAGTCAAGACTCTGTACCATTTCAAAACTTTCAATCTCAAAGTCTACTTTTGAATCTCTTTTGAAAAACCTCTCATTTTCAAGTTTTAAAATCATTTTTTAAAATTCAAGTGGGGCCCACTCGGGGTAGCGCCACATTTGAAGAAGTCAAGGTTAGACTAGGGTTAGTCATTGTCCTAGTTAGGTTAGGGGTTTAGAGGAGTCAAAATCAATTTTGAAAATCCATTTTATTTAAGTTTTAAACCATTGGTTTTTAAAGGTTTTAAATTCAAGTTTTTAAAAACAAATGTGGGTCCATACTAGGTGGTGCCACATTTGGACTTTCTAGGGTTTAATTAGGTGTTAATTAGGGATTAATTAGAGTCCATTTACGTTAGAATTCTCTAAAAAAATCGTCCTCTCCATGTGGTTTATCAAAAATGATTAAAAAGAGTCCAAAAAATCAAAACTCTTCCTAACAAATCCAAAAAAAAAAATCTATAAATAGGGGACCTAAAGGGGGTCAAAGGGGCACTTTTTCTCTAAAATTTTCGTGGCTTCTCTCTCCTCTCTATCACCTCCACCTTCCTCCATTGCAGCTGCAGCTGCAGCCCCAAGGCGAGTTATTTAATATTATTTTAGTAGTTTTTTATGATTTTTCAATAGATTTCACCATGGAAACACTTGTGTTCATGGATTTAACCATGGATTTCATCCAAGAACCCCAAAATCAACCCAAGAAGATGATCTAACTCAGTTTGAGGGTGATTTCAAGAATTCTAATCCATTAGAATAGATAAAAGGTACGTTTTTCATGTTCTTAACCGACGAAACGTGAGATTTACCCGTTAAATGGGTTAAATCCATGATTTCAAAGGTGAAAGCAAATTTCAGCCATGTATTCCCTGTATTTTATTTATTTCTTTGCTTATTCATATTTATTACACGTTGTCCAGCATAGAAATCAATTTTATTTTACTGTTTTATGGTTTATTTTATTATTTTACATTAATTAATGCATAGTTTTTATAGTTTCTTAGATTTCTGTGTGTTTTAGGTTTAGAACAGTAAAGATAATGTTATTTAGGATTTAAATCCTTGTTGTTTATTTATGATTTTTTTATATGTGATGCATGCATATGTGATTGAACTACTGTAAAAAAATCAGAGATTTTGGACTTCGGAAACCCTGTCAAAAAAATTAGGCACCAAATCGAATTTTTAAAACTTTAAAATCGTTGTTAAAATCAGAAAGGTAACTTGTTGTGATGATATTTTTCTCATCCTATATCCGATTTTAGATCTGTAAAGTACCATGGATTCACATTGATTAGATCTGTAAAGTAAAATTTTCAGAATTTTTTATTACTGTTTAGTATTTTTCCTCTGTCAGAGACTCTGATTATCAATTTAAAACTCGTTAGGGTTTACCAAAACCCTAATCAGACTTGTGTTGTTTATAAATCCCAAACCACAAATCCGATTCATGATCTGTAAAAAGTGACTATTGTTATTTTTTTGTCAACGGTTCGCTATTAAAGTTTCAGATATTTTGAATGAGTTCTGCTATTTATCCCGGAATTTTCAATTGAAAGTATCAGTTAGGACCAAAGTTAAAATCAATATATTCAAGTCTGGATTGTCGGATAGGGATCTCCCTGGTTTTAAAGGCTTTTTCAGATCTGTAAAAAAGAAAAGTTCTGTTTTTCTGTCTATTTGTTCTCTGTAAAATTTCATAGATTTCCATGGAGGTTTGACCCCTGGTTCGGGTCTTGAACTGAGATTGGTTGGTGAACTAGGTCAAAAATAGCATATTTTTAGGGTTTGATGCTATTTTCAGATTAATTTAATGCCACAAAAAAAATTTTATAATTCTAATTTGATATTAGGGTTATAAAAAGTTCAGGTACCAATTTTGAAGATTTTTAGAATCCATTTGATGCTTGAATGGCTTGAATTGCAAAACAGGGCACCCGAAGAAATCCAAAACACTGCAAAAATCACAAAATTCGTGATATTCTTGGATTTTCGTGTATAAGCATATATTTTTAGGGTTTAATCATATTCATAATCATATTAGGATGCTTTAAGTTTAATTTTATGCTCATTTGATTTCATTTAGTGCATAAAACCTAAGTTTTACCAAAAATATTTTCTAAAATCCCTGATTTCAAGGCCATAGTCTTGCTATCGGGGGCAATTTGGTCATTTGACCTAAATTTCGAAATCCCTAACCCTAATTTCCATATTATTAATCATGTCACATCATATTTAGTTTGATTCATCATTATTTGTATTTCAAAACTTGCATTTTACCAAATATCTTTCTTAAAACCCTAATTTCATGGCCATAGTCTTGTTATTAGGGGTATTTTGGTCATTTTGACCCCAATTTCGAAATTTCATATCTTATCTTTCATATTTATTCAATTTTATTTCATATTTCATCATTTTGATTTAAGGAAATCATGGCAAAAAGGCTTATATCTAGCAAAATTCAGTAATTTCTAGATATTACTGGATAAACCTAGAAAAGCCAACATATCATCATTAACAAAGTTTCCTAGTTTTGCAGGTACATTGAAGATTTTATTTTTCATGTATTTAATTTCAATAGTGATGTAAATTAAATTAAATTTGGAATAAGAATTTAAATTTCAGCTTAGACTAGGATTGCATTGCATATAGTTTAATTCTGCAAATATTAAATGTCTGATGAATGTATCATTCATGCACATTTTACGAATTCACTATGGCCTACACGAATGACACATACACTAGCTTTTATGAAGTTTATAAACTTGGTGGAATTCGTATTTATGGCCATAGTCAGAATATGAATGATACCCAGATTTATGATCTTCACATTAGCCACATTCAACCTACACTCTTAGGCTAACTTCAAAATGCATTGCATTTCTCAAAAATACTAAAAGTATTTCTCAATTCCTCAAATCCATATTCATTCATTTCATGCATTTGCCAATTCCAATTCAAATCTCAATTCAAAGAAGTTCATTTTCTCAAAAATTTCCTAAGTCTTATTCAAAAATCGATTTTCTCAAAATATAGATTTGCCAATGATATTTCAAGTATTTCCCAAGTTCCAAATTCGATTTTTCCAAGTTATATATTCAATTTCAAAGTTTGAATTCCAAGAAATCAAGTTTTCCAAAGTTATTTCACATTTCTCAAAATCGTTTTTCACAAAACCTCTAGATTCTTCATAAATCGATTTTCACTTTCTCAAATACAATATCTCAATCATGATTCACGATTTTCAAAGAGTTTATTTTCCAAATATTTTTCAATATTCAAAGCAAACATCATGTTTTCAAATATGTATTTTCAGAAATTCATAGCACATGCCTGATTCTTTGTGCATTTAGGAATTAGAATATAGTTTAGACAAGTTGAATAGAGCAAAGCAGTAGATTGATCCTTGGTTCGATTACCCCTGTTAAAGGTGGCAGGAACGGTCGAAACTCGTATCGACAGGCGAGTCTCATTCTTCGGAATTATCCCGCATTTTAAAATGGAGGCGAGTTATTTTCAAAATCTTTTTCAAAGGTCAGTTTAACTCGCAAAAAGTTAAAAATTTTGCGATGATAACACGCATGAATGGAAGGTGCGTGCATTTGACACTTGACACACTTTCTTACAAATTGATGGCAATCCTGCTGCATGGTTTTCCAATAATATCCTGCCCGAATAATCTGCTTGACGAGTGTTTGGTAGCCGACGTGACCACCACAAATTTCCTCGTGTGCCTCTTGGACAACTTCCATGGCTTCATCTTTATCTAAGCATCTGGCGTACTCAGAACTGAATCCACGACGATAAAGAGTATCGGCCAGGAGGAAATAATGGGTTGACATGCGCTGAACCGCGTGTTGCTCTTTTCTTGGCATTTCCGCTGGGAATTTACCAGTTTCGATGAAGTTTTTGATGTTTTGGTACCACGGCTTTTCTTTCTGAGTGGCTTGGTTCACTTGTTCAGCTGGAATGTAGGCAGGTTGATCAAGTATGCCGATTTCGAATGAACGACAGGATTTACTGTCTTTAAACGACAGGATGGAGCCTAAACAGGCTAAGCCATCTGCTATATGATTGTACTCCCTCTTGACATGGTTAAGCTGAAACTCTTCAAAGTTGCCTATGAGAGCTAAGGCAATCTTTTGATAAGGGATTAATTTTGAATCCTTGACTTGCCATTCAGCATTAAATTGGTTTATAACGAGCAATGAGTCGCCAAAGGCATGTACTCTCTTGACATTAAAGTCTCACAAAATTTTGAGGCCTTGTATTAGAGCTTCATACTCGACCATGTTATGAGTACATTGGAATTCAAGTTTGAGGGAATAAGGGAACATCTCCTTTTCAGGAGTGATTAGCAAGATCCCAATCCCTATACCGAACATGTTTCTAGCTCCATCAAAGAATAGAGTCCAAACTGGGGATTCCTGAACACTGCAGATGCGGTCATCAGGAAAATCATCTTCGGCTTTGATCTCTTCAGTCAATGGGAAATCTGCCAACTGATCTGCGATGGACTAACTTGACTGACTTCTGAGAAACATATTCCAAATCGTACTGCATCAGAAGGACTTGCCATTTTGCAATCCGACTAGTGAGGAAAGGCTGCTCAAGGATGTACTTGAGAGGGTTAAGTCTTGACAAAATTTTGATCTCTAAGGCCATCAGATAATGTCTCAGCTTCTGACACATCCACACTAAGGCTAGACATGTCTTCTCTATCTGAGAGTATCTTTTCTCATAATCGATGAAGGTCTTGCTGATGTAGTAGATGGCATGCTCTATCCGGCTGCCTTCCTCGTACTGCGCAAGAAATCCGCCACAAGCATTATGGTTGATGGAGATATACAAGAGAAGCGACTTTCCCAGTTCTGGTGGCTTCAGAACTGGTGGATTGAGAAGATACTGCTTGATGCGCTCAAATAAGAGCTGACATTCTGGTCCCCACTCAAACTTCACTTCTTTTATCAGCAATTGATTGAAGGGCTCGCATCTCATGGCCAAATTGGAGATGAAGTGTCGAATTGACTGAATGTGACCTTGAAGGCTTCGCAGCTCTTTGAGATTAGTGGGAGGCGGCATATCAATGATCGCCTTTGCCATGGCAGGATCTACCTCTATGCCTTTTTTGCTGATCATGTAACCAAGCAGCTTGCCTGACTCCACTCCGAAGACGCATTTTTGTGGATTGAGTCTTAATTTGTAGAGAATAAGTCTTTCAAAGACTTGGCCGAGAGCATCAAGATGATCCTCTCCTTCTTTGGATTTGACCAGAATGTCATCAACATAGGCATCCATGTTCTTGTGCATCTGGTCATGAAAGATAACTGCCATTGCTCTCTGATAGGTTGCCCCAGCGTTCTTGAGCCCGAACGGCATGACCATATAGCAAAATGTACCCCAAGGCATGGTGAAGGAAGTTTTGGATTGGTCACGAGCGGCCAATTTGATCTGGTTATAGCCTGAGTATCCATCCATAAAGGAAAACATGGCATGGCCTGCCGTGCTATCGATCAGAAGATCGATGTTGGGGAGTGGATAATCATCTTTTGGGGTAGCTTTGTTTAGATCTCTGAAGTCAATACAGATCCGGACTTTGCCATTCTTTTTGGGAACTGCCACGATGTTTGCCAACCAGTCTGGATATTCAATGGTCCGAATGAATCCTGCTTTTAATAATTCTTCAAGTCCTTCTTTAACTTGTGGTGCCACTCAAGGATCCATCTTTCTCAATTTCTGCTTGATTGGTTTGCAATCTGGTTTCAACATAAGGAGATGCTCGACTAACTTGGAGTCTAAGCCTGGCATATCCTCATAAGTCCAAGCGAAGACTTCCTGATGCTGCTTGAGGAAGTAGATGAGCCTTTCCTTCTCATCTAAATTTAGACTGGAACCAATTTTGAGGATTTTCGGATCATCCTCCGAACCGATGTTGACATCCTCTATCGGGTCTTGAACCAATGGTGATGGTTCATCTTGCTTCTGAATACTGGCAAATTCTGGCAAATCCTGAATTGCTGAGTCGAAATCTGCCAATTCTTCGATCTGCTCTGTCATTCTGCTGACTTCTGCCCCTGCCTTTGCTTTGCAGATTCTGGCCGGTTTGGATTTATTTTGAGAAAGATTGGTATTGATAACGAGCTTTTTGAGCGATTTAGGAGTCATGATTCCGGCAATCCTGTAAGCGCAAAGAAGGTTTTTGAGAAAAGGGTAAAGTGTTCGAAAACAGCCTTTTGTATAAAGATTGACAACATAGACAAGGATATAAGCAAAGAATTCATGTGCACTAAGATGAACAGAGAAAACAAACTTTTCATTGATTAAGTAAACTTTGACATTTACAAGTGATTGTTGAAGAAAAGAAAGAAACTGGGGCGGATCTTGCCCTTACAAGATGACATAACGAAAGAAAACAGAAATCACTGGCATTGTCTTCATCACTGGGCTCCCTTGACGAAGATGGTGCACTTGCCGAATAACTGACCCGTGAAACCCAAGCCGGTACTGGTGACATGCTGAGCGGGGATGATTGGCTCCAGAACGCCGTCTTCATTACTGCCCAGGCCCCTGAAGGGCTGATAACCGTGCTTTATTAGAAGATCAAATCCTTTCTTCATTTTTGAGAACTGAGGAAAAAGAGGATGATCCCGAAAGGAGGTGCAGTCGAGGCACCCACCTAACTTGAAGAAGTGGGGTCCCTGCCACTGGGTTACCGCAGTTACGCTTTCTGTCGGCTGAACTTCTTTTAATTTCAGCATATCAAGACTTTCACTCAGATTGATTTCGTCGACTTCCCTGATGCTTGGGATGTCGGCAGTGAAAGTAGGACGGGGGATCATGGGCTGTGGGAGTCGCTCTTCCGGGTCCTCTCCTAAGACCGTAGTGATCATGCCTCCCTTCGACCACTTGATGCATTGGTGTAAGGTTGATGAAACAGCGTTGGCGTTGTGAATCCAAGTGCGTCCAAGCAACAGATTGTATGTGGGCGGCACATTGACCACGTGGAAGAGTATAGTATGCACCGAATAGTTGATGAAGATTTCGAGAAATATCTTTCCCTTGGTTGTCTGCCCATGGTTATCAAAACCGTAGATCGTGATCGGATCCGGGGTATATTCTTCTTCTTTTAGGCCCAATGCCTTGGCCGTCATCTCAGGACAGATATTAAGGCTGCTGCCTCCATCGACGAGCACATGGGGGACTGTCATGCCCCTGGTCCGCACTACTCTGTAAAGTGCGTTGTTGTGAAAGGAATGAGGTTTTGGCAAATCCTCATCCGAGAATGTAATTGGTGCGTTCGTCATTGCTTGATTGACGATCTGAGCCATATCTTGCGGAGTGGTGCTAGGCTTGACTTTGATCTTTCTGAGAAGATTTTCTAGCACTTGCTGGTGCTCAGGTGAAGCGTGGGTCAGGTCTAAAATAGAAACATTGGATAAAGCAGTGATTAGCTTCTGAACTAACTCTGAAGCCTCTTCTTTCTTTAAAGCTGTCTTGATAAAGCGCTTCGGGATTCTGGGGACTATTTTGGCAATTTCTGCCATTGTTTTTGTTGGTTTACTGGAAAATGCAGTGATATCTACCCTCTTGGCGGAAGACTGCGCTTAGCAAAGGACTAGGACCTGATGTTGATCCTGAATGTCCTGATTAGAACATGGTTGGATGCTACCTTGAAGAGAGAATGCCTGCTCCGTGATGACTGAAGCTGAGTGCTTGGGAAATGGCTTGGACAAAATTTCTGGTTGTTCTTCTTCATCCTCGATTAACAGGTTCTTGTCAATGCAATCCTTGGTGATGTTCTTAAGGACAAAACAGTGCTCTGTGTCATGTCCGACAGCCCGGTGAAACTTGCAGAATTTATCGGCCCATTTTACCATAGTGACCGGAGGATCTGCTACCTTGGGAGTTTAATCATTCCTTTAGACATCATATATTCTAAGATGTCTTCGCGGGATTGTTCCAAAGCTGTGAATTCTCGGTCATAACTCCAACCCTCATGTTTTGGCTTTTCTGACTGTTTTGCTTCTTGCTGAGGTGCTGACTGAACAGGCTGTGGCTTGACGAACTTCCCCTTTTGGGCTGCAGAGTTTGTCCTTTCAGCCCTGGAGTGGCCTGAGTTCTTGTTATGATTTTTCTTGCCCTTCTTGTTGTTGGAGTTGCCACTGCCTTGACCTGATAATTCTATAGCATAGGCAACGTGCACCTTTTTTCTGATCAAGATTCCCTCTGACAAAAGGATATCCTTCGTAAAGGCCGTTGTCCAGGCCGGTCTCGAGTCATTCAGCTCTCTTAATTAGCTTGATGAATGATTTGGCGGACGAAGTAGAAATGAGGTTCCTCAGAGGCTGGGCAAAATTATTCAGAATAATCTGTAGGGCGTGCTCCTCTGGGATGGGAACCTTCATTCTGTTACAGGTGCTTCTCCACTTATGGATGAATTCGTTGGCTTTCTCATTCTCCATCTGTTTTAAATTGTACAGATGATTGAGGGTTGGTGACGCTTCAACATTGAACATGAAGCGCTCAATGAACAAATTTACGACTTTATCGAACTCTCGTAGTTCGATAGGATTAATGTGGTCTGCATACCACCTGGCTGCTACCCCCTCTAGGCTGCGAGGAAAGCAAATGAACAACGCCCGGTTGTCTTTCCTGAAACGGCCGCATTCAGCATAGAAAGTGGCCAAATGAGCCTTAGGGTTGCTTGTTCCGTCAAATTTAAGGAACTTGCGGAGGAGATTTTTCAGATTGTCATCCCCGTCTAGGCCATGATAAAAATCCTCACCGAAGTAGGTCTGCTTGCCCTTGCTTTTGGCCTGAATATCCTTGATAGCCCGGTTCATTTCTTTCATCTTCTCTTGCATCGGATCATTAGCCGGAATGGGCTTGTTGATCGATTCGGGCTCTGCAGCGGTCTTTACAAACTGCGGCGGAGGGTTCTGATAATAAACAAACTGCTCTTCTTCTCCTGATTCCTCTTCTACTGACTCTGTTTCTTCAGAAGTGATGTCAGGCTGTACTTTCTTCTTGATGACTCTAATTGGCTTTTTCACAGCCTTCTTCTTGGGCTTGCTTTTTGGAGCAGCCTCCTTCTGACTGGCTTCTGCCTGTTCCGACATCATTCTGGTCATCATTCTTTTGAACAGGTTGTACATCGCGGGGTCTATGTCATCGGTTTGATTCTGATTCTGCCCTCTGACTGACTTAGAAGAGATGACTGCCTCGACTTCACTGTCGCTGTGCTGAGGAGCAGTCTCTTTTCTAGCTCTGGTTTGCACCATTTTTGACAATGCCAGATGATTTCTATAGAAGTAGAAGAACGGTTAGAGTCTGGAGGATTTTTTTTGAAAATTTGAGGAAAAGATGAAAGAAGGAATCGATAGACGATTTAAACAAGTTATCCAATTACCAGGGATTGGGTCATTTACAAATTTTGCAATAATTGTGTCATCATTTTGCGGCAACGAAAAATGCGCCTTATAACCTAGGCGAGGTCGTCCATCATGACGAGAGATAATTGAAGAAGAATATAAGAGAGAAGTCTTATCACTGGGGATGAGGTTGTCCCGAGGATTGTGACAAAATAAAATTTGGCCATAAAAAGCTCTTTATCAGAACAAAAGTTTGCATTTTCATTGATGACAAAATTTAAATACAAAGAGAAGGTGGGCAGACAGTTTGCCACCATTCTCGATACTGTGATGATGCATTAGGACCAGGAAATATAGACAAAGGAATGAAAGAGTCCCAAGTGTATTTGGCGACGTGGTATGCTCCAGACCACTGATCCGACCGTAGATCGAACTCTGGCATGCGACCTGTCGGAAAGCGGGTGTTGACGCGAATCTGCCGCTGCGAGAACTGTCGGAGACATCTCTCTGACTAATAGTCGACGCAGAAGAAAGGGCCGAGCAATTTGTAGCGCTTGTCACGAGCATAGGTGTATCGAGGAACGGTCTCTCTTCTGTCGAAGAAATCCCAAACGATCTCCTCTGGATGCAGTTTCTCGATCAAAGCTCGACACTGAATGGCTGACTTTGGTTGCTTACTGCTGAATCTGAAAGAACTGGCTTTTGACGGCACATGTCGCAGGAACCACGACTGCAAGGCATACGTGCATCCTTCCACTAAAATAGTTTCTCCGAGGGCGAAACGAGCTAAGCCTCTGTAGAGAAAGGCTAGAGCTGCCATGAATACTGAAAGCTCACGGGTCTGCTTGCTTCCCCATCTTCGAAAGAGTTGGGCGACTCTGACATCGATAAAATTCTGACCATCCTGAAAGAACGCTAGTCCTACTGTGCATAGGACCATGGCATGCTGAATTCTTTCTTTTGCTGCTCGAGACAAGGTATCGACTTCTTCGTAGGCTCCATATTTGTGATAGAGTTCAAACAGATCGATGAACTGACTTCCGTTGATCTCCGTGAGAGGCCAGGATCTACTTCCTGTGGCTCTGGCCAATGCTTCTCGAACATCTACCCCTTTGACATTGATCAAGAACTGTTGCTCGATCGGGTCGCCTGGCTGACCAGCTGGTTCTGGCAATTCCATGATGTTACTGAACTCATCCATTAGCAAAGTCATCTCTCCCTAGGGAAACCAAAACGTGCCGGTACGCGGATTCCACCGCTCTGCCATTACTTGAATCAGACTGTCGTTGATGATTCGCTTGCCAACTACCGACGCCATTTCCAATCCACAATCATCCAAGTGGTCTGGGAATATACGCAAGAAGGCGGTGGACCAAGAATAGTACCACCGAGGGAAGAAGGTACGAGACTGGATGACCCGATGATCTGGGGTTCCATCCCTTATTTGATAGAAGACATGATCCCTGGGAAAGATAGCATCGGAAGACTCGGATGCCATCAGAATGATACTGAGGCAAGAGAGGAAAAGAGTCAGATAGAATGCAGGACTTACGGATAGACTTTTGATGAAAGAAGAGGACATACATCAATCCTGGAAAACTTTGAAAGATCAAGGGACTTGGAAAAGATTTTCTCGGTTTTTTTTTTTTTTTAAAGTTTTGACATACAAAAGGGAAAAGAAAAGGGAAGATATGCACCTGGGGTTTTCAAAAATAGAGGAAATTTTGAATAGTGTACCCAGGGTTTTTTAAAGAATTTTTTGATATACACAGGAGCATACAAGAAGATATTATACAATTTATAACTGCACAAACAAGGATGCGCACACAACACTCCCTAAAGGCTGACTCTAAATGCCATATTTGAAATAGCTTGTAGGACCTTAATCCTAACTCTAAGGTTTAGATCATCTGATTCCAATCAAGGTATGCCGATATACTCAAGCCGAAGCTCCAAGTACGTAGCATAAAAGTAATTCTCCGGTTCTAGGGTAAGGGCTTCCCAACATCCTTTTGCACCTACCGATATACCTCGGACTATGGCCCTTAGGTACGTGGTAAGGGGGCGCGAACCCAAATAAGTGGCCCAGTTGTGAGGCTCTCTCCCGAACTATGGTTCAGTGAGACAGCCCAGCAACGTGAAGACCGGGACAATATAGGTAGAGATGTTTTAAAAAATATGATCAACATGCAATAAAATCAGAAGGCTCTAATGCAAGTCCTAAAGAGATAGATTTAAATAAAGAGAAGCATACACTTGCATACATTGTTTTGCATTCAATCCCTAGAATTGAGGAGAGTTGTATTTAAGACCTAAGTCTAATGTGAACATGGGATAATCTCCTCAATATGGTCCTACCAAACCATACTTAGATCCTATATGCAAAGATGTTAGCTTAGGACAGAGTCTAGGCTCCTAAGGTTTGCATGGAAAATATAGCTGACATAGAAAGAATAAAGACTTAGAAAATATTAAAGCAAAGCTGTTATCATCGAAAAATTTTTTACTTTTGCAAATCAAACTGACCTTTGAAAAAGTTTTTGAAAATAACTCGCCTCCGTTTTAAAATGCGGGAAAATTCCGTAGAATGGGACTCGCCTGTTGGTACGAGGTTCAACCGTTCCTGCCACCTTTAACAGGGGTAATTGAACCAAGGATCAATCTTATGCTCTACTCTATTCAACTTGTCTAAATCATATTCTAATTTCTAAATGCACATAAAATCAGGCATGTGCTATGAATTTTCAGAAAATGCACATTTTGAAAACATGATGTTTGCTTTGAATGATTGAAATATTTAGAAAATGTAAATCTTGGAAATGATATCTCATGAGAAATCGAGAATTAGGACTTGAAAAATATTTCTGAGACAAGTAAAAATCGATTTCTGGGGAAATCTTGAGATCAATTCTGAGAGAACTTGGTTTTTCTGAATTCCAACTTTGAACTTGAAAATATAACTTAAAATTTCGAATTTTGAACTTGCGAAACACTTGAAACATACTTTGAGACTTTCATATTCTGAGAAAATCGATTTCTCCATATGACTTAGAAAATTTTGAGAAAACTGATTTCTCTGAATTGAAATTTGAATTGGAATTGGCAAATGCATGAAATGAATGGATATGGATTTGAGAAATACTTTTTGTATTTTTGAGAAATGCAGTGCATTTTGAAGTTAGCCTAAGAGTGTAGGCTGAATGTGGCTAATGTGAAGATCATAAATCTAAGTATCATTCGTATTCTGACTATGGCCATAAATACAAATTCCACCAAGTTTATAAACTTCATAGAAGCTAGTGCATGTGCCATTCGTGTAGACCATGGTGAGTTTGTAAAAATATGCATGAATCATCATCCATCACACATTAACATTATAAAAAAAAAAAAATAAACTATATGCAATGCTGCCTAAGCTAAGCAGGAAATGTAAATTCTTATTCCAAAGTTTAATTTAATTTACATCACTATTGAAATTTCAATACATGAAAAATAAAGTCTTCAATGTACCTGCAAAACTAGAAAACTTGGTTAATGAAAATATGTTGGCTTTTCTAGATTTATCCAACAATATCAGGAAATTGTTGGATTTTGCTAGATATAAGCCTTTTCCATGATTCCCTTAAATCAAAATTAATAAAATATGAAATAAAATTGAATAAATAAGGAAGATAAGATATGAAATTTCGAAATTGGTGTCAAAATGACCAAAATACCCCTAATAACAAGACTATGGTCTTGAAATTAGGGTTTTTAGAAATATATTTGGTAAAGTGCAAGTTTTGAAATTCAAATGAAAATAAACTAGGCTAAAATATGATATGACATACTTAAACACATGAAAATTAAGGTTAGGCATTTCGAAATTTAGGTCAAATGACCAAATTGCCCCTGATAGCAAGACTATGGCCTTGAAATCAGGGTTTTCTGAAATAGATTTTGGTAAAAACTTAGGTTTTATGCACTAAATGAAATCAAATGAGCATCAAATTAAACCTAAAGCATCCTAATATGATTATGAACATGATTAAACCCTAAAAATATATGCTTATGCACGAAAATCCAATAATATCACAAAAACTGTGATTTTAGCAGTGTTTTTGGATCTTTTAGGAACCCGGTTTTGCAATTTGCTTAATTCAGCCATCAAATGGATTCCAAAATCCATAAAAATTGGTACCTGCACTTGTTATAACCCTAATGTCGAATTGGAATTATAAAAATAATTTTTTGACATTAAATTAATCCGAAAATTGTATTAAACCCTAAAATATGCTATTTTTGACCTAATTCACCAACCAGTTTCAATCCAACACCTGAACCAGGGGCCAAATCTCCATGAAAATTTATAAAATTTTACAGATACTAACTAAGAAAAAAAACAGATATTTCCCAATTTACAGATTGGAAAAATCATCTCCGGTTAGGGAGAAACCCTTCCGGCAATCTGAGCTAAAATATATCACTTTTAACAGGGATTAAAACAGCTATTTCAGATTGAAAATACAGAAATAAATAGCAATACTAAACAAAAATCTCTGACATTTTAGTGGTGAATAGTAGACAGAAAAATAACAATACTCACTTTTTACATATCATGAATTAGATCTGTGGTTTGGGATTTATGACTAACACAAGTCTGATTAGGGTTTTGGTAAACCCTAACGAGTTTTAAATTTAAAAACAGATTCTCTGAAAGGGGAAAAATACTAAACAGTGATAAAAAAATCCGAAAATTTCACAGCAGACATATCTACTCAATGTGAATCCATAGCACTTTACAGATCTAAAATCGGATATAAGATGAGAGAAATATCATAACAGCAAGTTACCTTCTTGATTTTAACCATGATTTTAAAGCTTTAAAAACCCGATTTGATGTCTGATTTTTTTGACAGGGTTCCCGAGATCCAAAACCTCTAATTTTTCTACAGTAACTCAATAACGCATGCATGCATCACATATAAGCAAATCAGAAATAAACAATTAGAACTTCCATCCGAAATAACATCATCTTTGCTGTTCTAAACCTAAAACACACAGAAATTAAAAAAAAACTTGGAAAACCATGCATTAACTAATGTAAATCAACAAAATAAACCATAAAACAGTAAATAGAAATTATTTTTATGCTGTAGAACGTAAAACAAACATGAATAAACCATGAAAATAAAATAAAAACAGGGAATCAATGGCTGGAATTTGATATCACCTTTAAAACATAGATTTAACCCATTAAAAAGGGTAAATCATATATTTTATTGGTTAATAATGTAAGGAATCATATTAAAATCAATTCTAATGGATTAAAATCCCTGTAAATCATCCAAAACAGGGTTAGATCACCTTCTTGGATCATTCTTGCTGATTCTTGATGGTTCTTGAGGTAAAACCATGGTTGATCTTCCATAAGGAGGGGTGTCCAAGCCTAAATCTAGGTTTAAAGCATTAAAAAGCATTAAATAAAATAAGAAAAGTGAAGAAGTTCATACCTTGGAGTTGCAGCATTGGAGGAAGGGCTGGAGAGGAGAGAGAAGCTCCAAGATTTGCTCCCAATGTGGCTGGAAAAATCGTCCCCCCTATGAGGGCCTTTTATAACAATTTTTTAGGTTTTAAAAATTAGCAATTTTGAAATTTTTGGACTTCTAAAGGGGGCGGCGATTTTGGGGTGGAGTTACCTAACTACCCCTAGTCTAAATTATCCTAAATAATGCCTAATTAACCCCTAGCTAATCCTAAAAAATCCCCAAATGTGATGCCACTTGGCATTTTCCACATTTGGGTTTTTAAAGTTCTTTAAAAACCTTTTAAAACACTAGTTTTCAAATCCAAAATTCAAAATGAGTTTTTAAAATAACTTTTGACTCTTCTAAATCTCTAACACTAACCAAGACACTGACTAACCCTAGTCTAGCCCTGACTTACTCGAATATGGCACCACCCCGGGTGGGCCCTACTTGAGTTTTTCAAAAAAAGATGATTTTAAAACTTGAAATTGAAGGATTTTTCAAAAGATTTTCAAAAGTAAACTTTGAAATTAAAATTTTTGAAATGGAATAGGGTTCTAACTGGGTCAGAATTCCTCTGGATATGGTTCCAACTGAGTGGGCCCATATCAATTTTTGAAAGTTTTGAAATAACTACTGAAAACAGCTTTGAAAAAGGGGTTAAAATCAATATTTGAAATTCAAGATCTCTGAAAATAGGGTCTCAAGCGAACTGGAACTCCGAGTCAGAGTCCTGAAGTCTTAGGACTCTGAGATTTTAAATTTTAGAAAGCTAAATGAAAGATTTTTGAAAGATTTTTGAAAGATTTTATCAAGAAACGATGAAATAAGTCAGAAAACACAGTCAGGGTTAGACTCCTAACTTGACCGAACTCTAAAATAGAGTCCTGAACTAACTGGACTCTGTAAAATGACCTAAATTTTGAAAATAATCGAAAAAGACTAAAAATGGAAGTAAAACAGACTTAAAAACAGACTCCTGACTGGATTAGGACTCTGAGACAGAGTCCTGATCAGACTGAAACTTTCAAAAATTTGAGAAATTTGATGAATAGAGGAATTCAGAAGCGACACCACCTCAATGGGTCTCATCTGTGAATTGAAATCGATTAAAATGTGAATTTGGAATGAATCCAGATTATTTTTTGAGAAAATACTTCGAAATATAAAGTCCTGGGGTTGGAAAATGACAGAGCATTGAATAAAAACCCAGGTTTTGAAATTGATTTTGAAATAAAGCTTTAAAATTCAAATCTGGATTGAATGTTTTGAAATAGGAGTGCTAGATCTCGAAAAATGAGATGCAATGTCATACAATGCTATGCAGAATACGTGCAATGACATGCAATGATCTGTAATGACTTATGAAATGGACAAACACTGGATGAAGGTAAAAATTTGGGGTGTTTACAGATGCCCCTCTTTGCTGCTAAGCCGGTTGAAAGCCGAGCTTAGTGGCAAAGAAAACACACTAAATTTGGACTATAAAAATGCCCGAGTTAGATGAATCTGACTGGGTATGAAAGAGTTAGTTCAAAGGATGATGATAGATATGAAATGAAGAATAAGGAGAAAATTTTATTTCGAAAGAAAAAAAGGTGAGATTCAGGTTTTGCCCTTAACCTGGATGGGACAGAAAATACCTCGTATGGAACGAAGCTCAGGCTTAACCCTTAACCTGAAAGGGGACGATACCTCGTGGAAAAACGAGGCTCAGGCTTAACCCTTAACCTAAAAGGGGACGATACCTTGTGGAAAAACGAGGCTCAGGCTTAACCCTTAACCTGAAAGGGGACGATATACGGAGTCCTCGAATGAAGAAACCATGATAGGACCTTCGAATTTTGCACAATAAATCCGAGAGGGGCTTGCAAAAGGAGGAAAGGGGGTTCCCTAAAGCTTGAAAAGGGATTGATCTTGGACGTCTCATTGCTAAGACTGAATGGCTTTTAAGACAGATGACCTTTTGCAGAAAATTCAGGTTTAACCCTTAACCTGAACAGGAACTGTCTATGGTGGGACAGTGGGGAGCACAGGGAAGTGTGCGAATCTGAGAGCCCAGGCACTCAGATCAAAACAAGAAGGGAAGGATCTTGGACAACTCCCATCATCCGATCCTAAAAGGGATAACAACAACGCCTGGATACATCAAAATAAACATCAAGTTCTCACTTCATGTCAGGATAACTTAAAAAGATTGCCAATAAGATAAAAAAATTGTAGTTGATTCGAGAATGATAAGCACATATATATATATGAATAATATTCCCTCTTGTCTATCTGAAGTATTACCTCTGACTGGACTTAACTTCGTAGAATCAATATTCGAATTCGACTATCATTGCCATTGACTTTCTCTCAAGGAAGCTATCAATTTCCTTGATATGGGCGGAAAAGAATATATTCTTGATATTACGAGAGCTATTGGTGAAAGAATATTGATAAAAGAATTTCGCAAAATTAAAGAAGATTCTTGATAGATTCGGCAGTCTGATATCCTGGGATTCTCTTCTCATGATGATCTTTCTGCACTCTCTTTTTGACAGAATTGGAGCTTTCTTGGATTTTTCAGGAATTACATCATCCTTCATTTTGGAGATGTCCTGACTTTTCTCTCTTTATTTTTTTTTGGAAGGGTACGTCACAAACTCCTTCATCTCAGAGATGTTCCGATCCTTCTTCTCTCTCAGGGATTATATTGACGGTTATTAGCTCTTTGGTTGGAAGTCTCTTGATGATAGCGAAAATTAAAACTAACTGGACTCTGTAAAATGACCTAAATTTTAAAAATAATCGAAAAAGACTAAAAATGGAAGTAAAACAGACTTAAAAACAGACTCCTGACTGGATTAGGACTCTGAGACAAAGTCCTGATCAGACTGAAACTTTCAAAAATTTGAGAAATTAGATGAATAGAGGAATTCAGAAGCGACACCACCTCAATGGGTCTCATCTGTGAATTGAAATCGATTAAAATGTGAATTTGGAATGAATCCAGATTATTTTCTGAGAAAATACTTCGAAATATAAAGTCCTGGGGTTGGAAAATGACAGAGCATTGAATAAAAACCCAGGTTTTGAAATTGATTTTGAAATAAAGCTTTAAAATTCAAATCTGGATTGAATGTTTTGAAATAGTAGTGCTGGATCTCGAAAAATGAGATGCAATGTCATACAATGCTATGCAGAATACGTGCAATGACATGCAATGATCTGTAATGACTTATGAAATGGACAAACACTGGATGAAGGTAAAAATTTGGGGTGTTTACAAAAGCAAAGGCATAATTCGACCAGATGGAGACGAGTCCCATCACGATCACCAAAAACTGTGATCATCGCAAAATTTTTCCTATTCTCTTGTTGGCTTCTCTCTCTTCCTTCTCTTTTCCTTTTCCAACCTCTATTTTCCTCCTTTTTGAAGGGAGAAAAATAAAAGGCAAAAAAGAGAAAGAGAAGAGAAAAGATAGAAAGCAAAAGAGAAGAGGAACTATTTTGCGGGTTTTCACTTGACCTTTATTTAAAAATATTTAGAAATTTAACTCGCCTCCGTTTTGAAAATATTTGCGGGAAAAAGGAGAGACGGGATTCGCTCGTCGGTACGAGGTTCGACCGTTCCTGGCGCCTTTACCAGGGGTAATCGAACCAAGGATCGAATCTATGCCTTTTGCTTTGCCTAAATATAATCTAAGAATTTATTCTAACTCTAAATGCACGAAGAATCATGCTTGTGCAATGCAAGGATATATGCTCTTTTTGAAAGATATTTTTTGAAAATTTTCAAGTTATTCTGAGATGAACTTGATAAGGGAGTGAAGAAATGATTGAATCTAACTTCAGAACTTGAGATAGATCAGAGAAGTTCTTAGTCTTTGAAGTAAATCAGAGTTGGGAAAATAAATGAGAAAGGATGACTTAAAGCTTTGAAATGAAAGGAAATGAAGTTTCAAAGTCAGAAATGGACTTTGAATTTGAACTTGAATTTAGGAAAGGAAATGAATACTTGAGATGGAATTGAATTTAGATTTTGAAATTGGAAATTTAGAATGGATCTGAGAAATCCAGATGATATTAAAAAATAGAGATGAATTTAAGAAATTCAGATGTGATCCGTAGATGGAATTGGATTTGAAATCAGAAATTGGATTTAGGAGTTGGAATAGGATTGGGTTTGAAATCTGGAATTTCGAATTCGAAGTCTGGATCTTAAGATGGATTCAGATCTGAAGTCTAAGATCCAAAGTAGAATTGGATTCTGGATCCTAAAATGGAATTGGATCTGGAGTCTAAGATCCAATGTAGAGTTGGACTCTGGACCCTAAGATGGATTTTGATCTAAAGTCTGAGATTCAATGTAGAATTAGTTTCTGGATCCTAGAATGGATTTGGATCTGAAGTCTAAGATCTAAAGTGAAATTGGTTCTGGATCCTATAAGTAAATTGGATCTAAGGTCTGAGATCCAAAAGTGGAATTGGAGTTTGGATCCTAAAGAGGAATTGGATCTGAAGTCTGAGATCCAATATGAGTGTTGAATCCTGGATCCTAAAATGGATTTGGAGTTAAATTCAGAAGATGAATCAAGAATTTCTAAGTCTGATTTGAATTTGGGAAAAAGAATTTTTTAGAAATTGAATCTTGAATATACAGATGAATTTCAAAGTTAAATTGTACTTTGAATTTAAGATAGAATTTGAAATTTGAAATACAAGATGATTCTGAAGTTTCAAAGTCAAATGGGACCTTGAAATTGAATTCTTGAATCTTTCTGAGAATTTTGAATTTATGAATAGGCTTTGATCTGAGAAATGAAGGAAAGAAATACTTGGATTTATGAAAAAGAAATTTAAAAAAATATGATGCAATTCTATCCTAAATGATGAATGAATTTAAATTTTTGAAATTAGATTTTGAAAAGCTATCTTATTCTTGAAATGAATTAAAATAAGATTGAAGATATAATACATCCCTGACTATGGTCATTGAATGTATTATATAATAATCTATATTTAAATTCAGGTGAAGAATAAAATACATTTGGTGCTTTTATAGAATTTAAAATGAAATTAACTCTCAATATACCCTGACTATGATCATTGGTATATATTTTGAATTAATTTTAAGTTAAATTCTGATAAAAGAAGAAGATATTTAAGGAAAATGTGATGAATTTCGAAAATGGATCCAGTGTTATTTCGTAAAAGATAAAAATACTAAGTTTTGTCTACACCCTGACTATGGCCATTGATGTGGTTCATCAACTTAGGATCAATTACCTCTTACGAAAATGGTGCACGTGCCATTCGTGTTTCACCATTGTGAGATTTTGAGAAATAAAGGAAAAATGCATGAAGAACAAGTAATTCATGATATCCACAATGCTCATTCATTCTATCTAAAATTGGAAATCTAAATTTTCATTAAGTATCTAGCTATTACAACACATTTGAATTTACAACTCCAAGTAATGACATTCTCCACATATCTCCTACAAATACACTTGGTTAGTACAAAAAGAGAAGAGAAATGGCATGCATCCTATAGATATCAAATGGAAAACTTGCTCGTATGCCAAGATATCAATGATGAAAAAGATGGGAAATGACATGCATACTTATATACATATATATACATGAGGGTTTTATACATATACATATATATGAGCACACACGTATATATATATACATATATATATATATATACATATATATATATATATATATATATACATGCATATATATGCACACATATCTATATCTATATATATATATATATATATATATATATTACATACATATATGTATATATATATAACATAGATAACATATACTTAGTGTAAATGGATGAGGATGAAAGCTAATGAAGGGATTAGAGCAACTTATTGATTTGCTGCAAAAAGAAATTTTGCAGCAGTTCTATGAACTTTTGGACAACCCTCATGAACACAAGTGGGGTACACTGATCATGCCTAAAGTAGGAAATGACAGAAGAATAATGCAAGGGGTTCCTGGAGTGCTGTTCATGACAGTGCAACAGGGGGATGTAGGAGATTGATGTTCTTGACAGCAGTGAAAGTGTATGTGCCTACTGTAGGAGTTGCAACTGTCACCCATAGTGAAGACCATAAAAATGGGCGGGGACAGTGGGTAAAATATTGCAGGTGGTTGCTACCTAGCAGAGGCAACTAAGGTGTAGGATGGTGGGCGGCTGTAAGTATCCTTGTGGATTTTACAGTAGCCATGAATAGGTTTGGTAAGAGTGGGCAGGGAGAAATAACACCGTGCTCAGGTGTAATTGCTAGGAGTTGTAAGGGCGGTTGAATTTGTCCTCTCTTAGCGGATTTGTCTTAAAAAAAAAAATCCACTGTATTCTTTTTCAAATGACAGGGATCTAGAATTGTACCTGTATATTTCTGACAACAGTTGAAGTACTCGCTACAACTGTTTGCAAATCGTTACCAGTTGACAACCCAAGCAGTGACGAAGGAAAGATAGGCCTATCCTACTCTATCACCACTAAACCTGGAACCAGTCTCATGTTTTCCTCAGAAAGTGTTGTTGAAGCAACGGTTACTGATTCATTCTATTGTTGATCCGATGCCTATTGCTGAAAATCCTTTATAACATGAGTACCATCACAGAAGAGAATCTCATCAGGCCTTTGTGATGCCCCATTTTCCCCTTTTTTTTTTTTAAGAGTAAGGGATACTGATCATCAGCGAACCTCTTCTCTAAAGTATGTTTTTATTTAATAACTGCAACACCCTTATGCAAAATCCTCTGCAGCCGCATTAGCTCCCGCTGCTGGACTCTAAATTTTTGAGCCCTTTCAGTGACCCTCTTCATTGATCTCGTAAAGATGCATGTGCTGGTGCAATAGATGATAAGTGCCAAGCATGTTAATGCAAAAAATGCTATAACGAAGGAGAAAGAAAATCAACGAAAAGGGATCGGATGCTAAGAAGTTATTCACGCTAGACGCAAAGGATAGCCTTATTGGTTAGCTGCCAATGTTTCATAGTCAATGAAGAAATTCCACAACATAGTCAGCATATACTAGATTCTGTAACCTAAATTTTTAGTAATCTGTGCATGGGTTTTGGCTAACGCAGGGCTTTTGATATTCATATGAAATCATGCAGAATAATAAAAAAGAAGAAGAAAACACAGTTGCTGCAAATTTATTGATATAGATAATCAATTCCGACAGCGGTGATGTTAGCAATTGCAGAGATTAGCAAAAATGAAAACAATTTCAGTTTCTCCCTCTTTTTTTTTTTTTATAATGCTCGCCTAACCCTCCTTTATGCTAACTTCAATATCATCCATCCATGTGGCCTATGTATGCAGAGTATTGTAAAATTCCTCTCTCAAACTCAGAAAGTGACATGATAAAGCCTACATACTTAAAAAAAAAAGGAAAAAATACTTAAACATTAACACATAGGTACCATACCTTGGCTTTTTTTTTTTTTTTAGCTGTTGATGATAGCCACGTATACCCTGTCAAAGAAAGAAAATATTGTCAGATCCATTTCTTGAAGGTAATAAACATTGATCGGATCACAAGACCACTGCTGAGTCCCTGCAATTGGGATGTTCTGTTCTTGATTGAAGCCAGAATGTGGTGTCATATTAAATCCCCAAAATGCTGCCAGATATCCATTTGTCGATCCATGTAGTTGATCCTAGTGTCGGTTGCAACAACATCCAATACTTTCTCACAATAATAGATCGACCTTATTCAGATGATACTAAGCATTCTATTTATTAGATCTCCAATCATTGGAACTGAGAAAAAAAAATTTCTTGAAGACATACGGGCGTCATAAGATAAGATATGTAGCAATGGCCATGTGCAGATGAGTACTTGGTGGAGAGGCTGAGAACGTGACACAAAACTTCTTCAAAATTTCAGAAAGGAGACAGAACTATGTCTCCTGGAGATCTTTGTTTGGAAACTCCTGGACTTTTAGAGACTCAGAGTGATAGAATCTCAACCCCTTTCAGCAATATCTACGAATTCTGATCATCTAGGGGAGGCATATACTATGGTGATGATGCGCAGTATAACATAAAGCACGAGATGCTCGGAAAACAGAATGTTATTTTGAAATAATTTGAGCATTCGCTTCTACTAAGGGGCATTAACTGAATTTTTAAAACGAAAATGATAAACTGATGGAGTAAGATGCAGAAGATTATTAATAAAAGAACAAATCTCAAACGATGCGACATTTACATTGAGGTAGAAACATTATATAGAACATGAAACTATGTACCTAAGCGATCAAGATGCCATATAAGGTTGAATAAACAATCTGCAATGAATATCTAAATGCCAGAAGTATACAGGGCAACAGAATAGATGATATCATAGGGGAAATAACAAACGCAAGGACATGAGCAAGTATTGAAATGGGTTTAAGCAGGATAATTTGAGCATCAGGACTAGCATTTTGTAATAATCCGACACACCATGGTTTCATCACTAGACATCAGATTATTGTACGTGTGATGAATCTCATCTCGAACATCCTGATAGAACATGAACCGTGGCGGAAGAAGAATGATGCAGGCGATTGACAATAAAATTGCATTGAAAATAGGAAGTAAATCACGTATGAACAGCAATAAACGATAAATAAGGCGAGAAACCTACCGGAAATCGCAATGAATCCAAAATAAATTATAACTAGGGGGAAAACAAATGTTGGAATAAGCATTTTCCATTGATTTTGCACATGGGTAGGTCGGAGTTGCTACGAGCAACCCAATATTACCCAGGGTGCTTCAGTGGGGAATCAAAAAGGAAAGATCAAAGAAATGAAATCTGAAAAAAAAAAAAAAATACTCACCGTGAACTCGATGATGTGAGAGAAAGAAAGAGAAAAGACGACTATTGCAAGTTGCTGCAAGATAAGGTCAGCTTCGATGAGGGATGATTTCATCTCAAAGAAGGTCCACGATGGCTTCAAATCAATAAGAGAGGTGTGGCCTTGGTGTAGAACGATCAGCTTCCTCTGGCAGTTTTAGGAGAAACCAGAACACCAGGAAGAAGAAGAAGGAGGGGTGACGAAGGCAAAAAAAGGAAAGATCGTGACAGATCGGCGATGATCGATGACTGAGGGATGGTGTCTAGTCGGTTGGGAAGGGCGTGGGGGATATACAAAAAAAACCGATCTCCTGCTCCCCCCCCTTTGCATCCCTTTTATAGAGAGGGGGCTTCTGGAAGGTGCGATGTGGTTGGAGATGAACAAAGGAGGAGGAGATTGTTGGTGATGGAGGGTCCATGGAGGATGAAAATGGGAGTCGCACATGGGGAGGGGAGAGGGAAGGATCGATGATGGAGGAGCAGGAAGCTTCTGGAGGAAGGTTTTTTCGAGAGTCTGTGGGAGAGGCGCTCTCCTCCTCGTTAAAACCCTAAAAAAAAAAAAACATTTTGCCACATGCCCCTTTTACTTTCGAGATTTTACCAAGAGGAGCTTCCTAACAAACTTTGCAAAAACAAAGAGTGTTTTCATAAAACCCGTTTCTCAAAAGGTGTTTTTCAAAAGGTTTTTGCAAAAGAATGGTTTTTAAAAGTGGTTTTTCAAAACTATTTTTTTTTGTTTCTTTTCTATTTGTATTTTCCATTTTTTTGTATTTTTTTGAAATAAAATCCTAAAGTTTTACGGGAAAACAAAGATTAAACACTATTTTTTTTTTTTGTATTTTTCTGAGAAATATTTACAAAAGTTTTTTTTTCGAAAATTTCAGGCCATTTCGGGGAAATTTCTTCAGAAGGATGGGTTTAGACCCAAGTCTTGAGAAAATGTTCGAGTTTTAAACCTTGAATTGAGAAACACAATTCGATGGATCCAAACGGATACCGGACGAACTGTCTGAGCTTTACCAAAAGTTAGTTTGGAAATTTCGAGAATTTGATTTTAAACATTGGACAAATGAAGCTCAGATTTGGATCTTTTATCTCGATCCGGATCCGAAATTGAGTTAGATAAAATGAATTTAATTTCAACAAAACCTTGAGAAACAAACCGTTATTTTAGATTTACTGACTCAATCACTCAGAAAATGGGGTCAAAGGCTAAAAAGAAAAAAAAAAAAATTTTACCATATTTTGAAAAATTTGGGGTGTTCACAATAGATCAATGATGTTGGTCCACTTGCCCATTCAGTATCATTATGACTCGAGGAGTTCGAGATCATAACGGGATAATAGGAGTTGTATCCCTCTCCTTGGCCATTCAGGCTCGGCATTTGTGAAGCCGCTCTGTTCCCCCATATAATAGCACTATGATTCGAGGAATCCAAAATCATAATGGGATTATAGAAAGAGTTGTTGCATCCATCATCTCGACTATGCAAGCTAGGCATACATGATGCCTGTTGATAGCCTTGCAATTGACCGAATCCCTCAAGGAAGTTCAAGTAAAATTCTACCAGAGATGGTAGTTCATCTGAAGTTGCTGGGGTACGACTACTCCCCCTACTGGAGTAATGTGGTCCGCTAATACGAGAGGTCTCGTCCTTAAGACCAAGCGATCCCCGCCGACCTATATCGGCGGTGTGTTTCATTTGGCATTCGTTGGCGAAATGCCCCTCTTCGCCATAAAACTGGCAGTCTTGTACCTCATAAGGGCACACCCACAAATCGTGCATGATCCCGCAACGATAGCAGTAGCCTCGTGAGTCATGAGTTGCCATCTATACAAAGATGCACCCAGATCAGAACAAGAAGTATAAAATATACTTACAGTGTGATATCGTGAACAAGATAGATCTCGAACCAGGTTTCTCAGACTCTTGCTTTGATACCAATTCTGTAACGCCCCAGATTTTCAAAACAAAGCTAAGTTAAAATTTTCATGAATTTCTTTTTTTTTTCTTTGCAGCAGAACTTAGAAAAAGCTTTTAGCAGCGGAATCAGACGATAATGAGTCGTTGATTTTAGAAAACTCCGAGCACGTTGCAGGTATGTGGCCAAGCAACTCATTGACCACCAAAGTGTTCATTTTATCGAAAACTATATGTTTATTATAACATCACTGCTCGAATAAGCAGTATGGGCTCAATAAAAGGAAGCAATACAACTTTGTCTAGAGAAACCCTGGATCTTCATGCCGCCTTGCTTCACATATCGCCACGCAAGTCCAACACCTGAAATCCCCATTAAACGGGGTCAGAACCACTGATGGTTTGGTAACCAAGCAATCATACGTCCATTCAACTCAAGTAAATGCGTAGACCACTTGGGGTTGCAGTTCGTAATACGACGCTCAAGCCTCCATGACTTAGCGTATATCGCAAGAGCCTCCTCAAGGCTATGAGTTGAACATCCACGTAAGTCTTAATGACTTCGCATAAGCCTCTTCAAGGATGTGAGTTGGAATAACCGCTCAAGTCTCTACGACCTAGCCTTGGCCTCTTCAGAGTCACGAATGGATGTCTAGCTCAAGCCTTTATGCTTGGCACATTTGTATCCTATGAATCTAAGGACAACTCTCCGAGCTTCGCTTAGTCGTACGAATATCAATGGGGTTCTTTCCCAATCGGTCCAGTAGTATATCAACCATGACACCTTTACAAAGGTTATGCAGGACTGACTCAACAACGTCCATACACGCATACATTCAAAGTATCGTTGTACCTAAGCTAATGCTTTGTTTCGATAATTGCACCTCCCCCTGGGCTTAGGGGACTCATATCTGGGCGACAACGCGACAATCTGGGGGTTGATTATTCTATGTATTTTAGATACCCCAGAGGTCTATTGACCCCATCCCCCAAGTAGGACAGTACATCATACCAGAAGAGATCCTTACTAGGTATTCAAATGCATTCTGCCACTGCAGTAGTTGGGTTCAATCCTTAGATATTTAAGGATAACCACGACCTCCATACCTCTGAGTGACAGAGGCCATCAATGAACTCTATCAGGTTCGAGTGAAATATATGTCACTCAAGGCTGCGCCATCACCGTCTTCCTCGGTGAGAAATTCTGAAAGGGGCCTGCCGGTCTTACAATTACTTGACGAACATTGCATGCCTATATGGCAGCCTTTGAGAAGTATGTACCTGTTATCGTCGCAAAATTTTTCCCGTCTTCCCTTCCTTGCGGAAGAGAGAGGGAAATGCTTTCGCGATTCAAACTTGACCAGATTTTGGAAATTATTTTGAAATACTCGCCTCCATTTTGAAAATTGCGGGAAAATCCATGGGATGGGGCTCGACCTGTCGGTACGAGGTTCGACCGTTCCTGCCGCCTTTAACAGGGGTAATCGAACCAAGGACCAAAATTATGCTTGACTTAGTAAAATCATTGAAATTATGTTCTATCCTAAATGCACAGAGAATTCAGGCATGTGCTATGAGATTTGGTAAAATATAAGTTGGAAAACTATGATGTATGCTTAGAAAATATTTAAAGTTAAAAAGTAGTTCTTAGGAAAAGATGGAAATCAATCTCTCAGAAAAACTCAGATGAAGAAGGTTTGAAATCTCGAGAAAGTTTATAAAGAGTTGGAAAATCTTGAAGAAGAGAGAATCTCGAGAAAATCTTGAGAAAGTTTATAAGGACTTGGAAAATCATGAAAAAAAAAAAATGAGAATCTCGAGAAAATCTTGAGAAAGTTTATCAGATTTGAAAAATCATGAAGAAATGGGAATCTCAGGAAAATTTTGAGAAAGTTTAGAAAGACTTGGAAATCCATGAAGAAATGAGAATCTTGGGAAAAGATAAGGAATTCTTGAGAAAAGATGAATATTTGAAAAGGGGAGCATTTGTCAGAAAAAAAAAAAAACTCGGATTTTTGAGAATTTTCTTAAGAAAATGTTAAGAAATTTATAGGAAAAATTCATTGGAGAAAGGAAATTTAGAACTTAGGAAATTGAATTCCTGAGAATCTTGTCTTTTGAAATATCTGAAAATCAACTTGGATTTTTGAGAAAAATGAGAAATTCCTTTTGAAAAGAACCTTAAGAAAATAACATTCCAAGGAAAATCATAGGAAAAACTTTGATTTTGGAAAATCCAACTTCAAATATCATCATAGTTTCTTGAGAAAATCGATTCCATGTAGTGAAAATCTTTTGAGAAAATCATGAGAAAAAAAATGATGCAGATGATGTGAATGAATGAATATACTTTTGAAAAGATTTCTGAAGATTTTATTGGAAAAATGTAGATTAAGACAAAGTAAATCCTTCATATATTCTGACTGTGGCCATGAATATATTTAGGATTTATTTGAGTTAATTCACAATATTTTGAAAACATTGGAAATATGAGGTGCATTTTTAAGATAGCCTAAGAGTGTAGGCTCAGTGTGACTGGTAGAGAGATGATGGATCTGGGTCTCGTCCATATTCCGACTAGGGCCGTAAATATGGACTCCACCGAGTTCATCAACGCTCTAAGAGTTAGTGCACGTGCCATTCGTGTTCATCCACAGTGAATTTAGAAAATTGAGATATATGCATCATATAATCAGGATATTACTGAAATCAAACTATATGAGATGCGGCCTAATCTAAGCAATGAAAGTAAATCTTATTCCAAGGTTTACATTGAATTGTTACATTTCATAACATAAAGTAAAGTAAAATTGAAATGGATCCAAGGAATTTGCATCTTCTAGATTTTCCTGCAAAATGAGAGTTAGTACAAAATAACCAAAGAAATTGGTATATATACTATATATACAACAAAGATATACAAGTAAATGTAGAAATACTTGAATTTATGATAAATGATATATGATAATGAAGATATATTTACAAAGAGTAAGAGAAAAGGAAAATATATGTAACGACAAGTACACATGAAGGGATGTATATATATATATATAAGTATATATCTATGTATATATATATATACATATATATATATATATATATATACGTATACATATAGGTAGATATACCTAGATATACATATATATATATATATATAGAAATAAAATGAGAAAATATATGCATTAATGGAAATTCTACAAAATGGGTAAAATCAGAAAATATGGATATACACAGTTTCTGTAGGTAACTTTACATAGCTGTATCTCCCAAATTACAACATATTTCTCAGTAAAATCGGGTATGGAGCTTCCCTATATATCAATAACAAAACCTGTAAAAGATGGTCAAAAGATCATGAACGGATATGGATATATCCGTTCATGAACGTGGCCGAAAATCAAGACTGCACTCCTGCAACAGAAAATGGACAGCTTAACAAATTATTTACAAGGGGTTGATGGATTCCCCCTTTTGTAGATGTCAATGAATAATCATCTCTACTGATCAACCTATGTATAGATGCATATATTGGCCAGACTTAACCTTCAAAAAGGAAATGCTTCACTAAAAACAATTTTCCATAGCTCATTGAAACAGGTTTTGCAACGATTTTGTAGCAACTTAAACGGCTCCCAGGTACAGCCATTTCCAGCTAAGGATTGAGATCTCTATGTTTGAATGATATCAAACATTTAGGGATAAGATTATCATCCACGAAAACCTCACAAAGAAAGCAAAAATAAAAATAAAAATTCTGGTGGGACAAGATAGAACGGCAGAACACAAAAAAAAAAAAAAAAATCTTGCACATACTTCCTCCTTCATTCAACCTAAAGACAAAAGCTCATTCCACCAAAGACTACGTGGGAGAACACTAACTATGGTAAACTATCATAAAAGCAATACACAGAAAATTCATCACAAAGCATCAGGTTTACACCACTCCATGAGGGAAGCACAACATAAGCTGTTTGCCAAAACACTCTTAACAGAATATTAACAGAAATCTGCAAAAAAAAAAAAAAGTGGAATGAAGATGCAAGATAAACTGACTGAGATTTGAAAGAAGGCAATGCAAGATGCAAAATGAAAAACAACATAGATATGAAATGGAAAAGAATGACTCTACAGAGGAATGAAAATTCAAAGATATACGAATCAAAAGCAAAGGCGTGCAAGAAATTAAGCGCAGGAAGACAGGTGAACGCAGAACAACAAATTGGAAATATCAAAACAGTAAATCGGAAGAAGAAAGAAAAAAAAAAAAAACAGAAAATCATATACTCAAATTATGATGTTAGAACAGGAAATTAAAACAGTGAATGAAACAAAACATAAATTACCAAATGAAAAACAAGAAACCAAAAAAATGTGAAACAGGAAATTCAAAAAAAAATGCTTTATAGGAAACTATGAATGACATTAAGATCTGTACTAATCTTATTTGAAATTACCAAAGAACAGTAAATCCAATTACAATAAGCAAAGATTGAACAAATAATGTGGCTGGTCTGAAGGAAGATAGGCAGCAAGAAAGAGCGACAAACCTGTTGGGTCTCAATCGACCAGGCTGAAGGAAATGTGGAATGGGCCTTGCTGGGCTGGAAAAGAATGGTCAGCAGCCCTAATGGATTCCCTGTGCTGTGGGACTTGATGCTGGGCTGAAGATAGGGGTAAAAGCTTGGCAAGTCTCCTGCGTCAAGTGATCTTGCTGGATGAAAGCAGAAGAAAGGGGATGAGACGGCTGGCTGGAGCTTCCTGCTGGTGGGCTGAAGGACGATGGGCAGCTGCTGGACCTCTGCTGATGGTGGATGTGCGGTAGCTTCTGGTGTGTTGAAGAAATGAGGCAGCTGCTGGATTTCTTTTTGCTGGGCTGCAAGAAAGATGCAGAAGATGCTTCACGTTGGATTTTCTGTGGCTAGGCCTGCTTCACGCTGGATTTCCTGTTGGGATGAAGAAGATGATCTGGTGGTGGAAGATCCTGCAAAACCGAAAACCACACCTTCCATTCAATCGGCTACCCCCCTACGGCTATGACTGAAGAAGGCAGGCGTTGGCTTCCTGCTGTGGATGGAGGTCCTGTGGTGGTTTGATCTTTTCTTCTGGTGGGGAAGGAAAGGTGCTGGTAATGGAAGGCTCTGCAGAAAAAACTGAAAATCTCCAATCCCCAATCCCCTCTCGTGAATGCCCTGCAATAAGAACAAAAAAAAAATCCCCAAAATCAATCGGCCCAGCCTCCTTCTCGATCAAATGGTTGGGTCCTTTAAAGACCTTCAACCTCTTTCCAAAAGAAAAACGAAAACGCAGCTTCTTGTTTTCAGTTATGGTTTTTGAAAAAATTTTCAAATTGGAACTTCAATGCTGCCGTTTTCAAAAGGGGCGAGTCTTGTGATTTTTTCAAAATTTTCATTTCATTTACCTAAGTTTTAGGTAAAATGAAATTTATTTAATTTTTTATTTTTTTGGAAGTTCAGCTATGCCATTTAAGGCTGTCTCCTTCTTAAAAAAATAAATAAATAAATAAATAAAATTATGTAAACAAATTAATAAAAAGGAATGAAATAAAAAATGAGTATTGAAATCAATGAGAGGCTTTTATGGAAATGCCACCTCAACCCACTTTTAAAATGCTTTTGAAAGTAAAGCTTTATTTTGTTTTTGTAAATCTTTTATTTTCAATTGAGGTGCCACATGTGTGTGGGCCCACTAAAAAAATAAATAAGAATTTTTAAAAAGAAAAATCTGCAAATTGGTATGATCTCCGGGTGGGTCCCGCTTGAAAGTAAGAAACTTACCAGGCAATCTGAGTATGATGCTAGTTCAAAGGCGGGTCCCGCTACATTTATTTGAAGATACGAAATAAAACATTATTTGTTTTTCAAGAATTTGGAAAAATTGGTTTTTCAGAGCAAAATATGGATAAAGTAAATGTAAAAATTTTGTAAGGAGATTTAAAATCTTTTGCAAAAAGTTTTGAAATAAAATCTTTAAAATCAATATCCAAATATCCAGATTGTTTTCTTTGGGAAAATTTTTGTAATTCAAAGTCCTGGGGGTAAAATGAGAAAGATTGGCAATTTTAAAATCCCAGGGTTTTAAAAATCAATTTTGAAAAGTTTAAAAATAAAATCTGGATTGACAATTTGGAAAATCAGGAGTTCTGGATCTCAAACTGACATGCTATGCAGTGAAATGATGCAATGCTATGCACAGACATGTTCTATGAAATGTCACTATGAGCTTGAACTTGGAAATTCTAACTTTTTGTCCAGAAAGAGGATTTTGAAATTTTGCAATTTGAAGATGTCTCTGAACCTAAATATAGAAATTTTGAGGCTCAAGAGTGAAATTTAGGACTTTCTGCCAGGTTCAATATTTAAAAATGACTATTTTGCCCTTCATTGCTTCTGGAGAACTGAAATGTGCCGATTAAGGGCAATGTCAAGAATGTGAGTGAAAATTTGGGGTGTTTACAGATGCCCCTCTTTGCTACTAAGCCGGCTTAGGGTCGAGCTTAGTGGCAAAGAAAACACACCAAATTTGGGCTATATATAAAAAAATGCTCTAGTTAGAAGGATCTGACTGGGTATGAGGAAATTAAGCCCGAGGAAAATGATAGATATGAAATGGAGAATAAAGAGAAAATAGATTTGCTCTGAGAGAGCGAAGTTCAGGTTTTTGCCCTTAACTTGGATGGGACAGAAAATGCTTCGTATGGAACGAAGCTCAGGTTCGACCCTTGACCTGATTGGGAAATGGAATATCTCATCGAAATGAGACTCAGGTTTGTACCCTTAACCTGATCGGGTGGAAAATGGAATACCTCTTCAAGGGAGGCTCAGGTTTATACCCTTATCCTGATTGGGCGGAAAATGAATACCTCTTTGAATGAGGCCCAGGTTTGTACCCTTATCCTGATCGGGTGGAAAATGGATTGGTATGATGGAACCTTCGGATTTTGCACAATAAATTCAACAGGGGTTTTGCAAAAGGAAGGAAAATGGGGTCCCTAAAGCTTGAAAAGGGGTTGACCTTGGGCGTCTCATTGCTGAGACTAAAATCAGCTTTTGAAATTGCCTCTTGCGAGAAAATGATTGGTGGTTCGACCTCAAACCGAAATGGGACTGTCTATGGTTGGACAGTGGGGACACAGGGAAGTGTGCAAATCTGAGAGCTCGCTCTCAAAGAAGGGAAGGAATCAAGTCCTTAAGAGGGATTTAAAATTGGTGTTAGGATGTATCAAAAATGGACATCAAGCTTTCTCTTCACGTCAGGATAGCTAGAAAATATTGTCAAAATGTTGAGAATTTTGTTGTTGATTCAAAGTATTTGAAAATGTTGCACATTGTTGTAAAGATATTCTTTCTTTTCTACCCAAAGTATTACCTCCAAACGAGATTGACTTCGTAGAATTGAGATTTAAAATCCAAATTGCTTGTAATTGACCTTCTTCAAAGAAGCTATCAATTTCCTTGATATAAACAGAGAAGAGAATTTGATATTATGAAAGCAATCGATGAAAGGATATTGATAATAGAATTTCACAAATTTAAAGAAGATTCTTGATAAATGTGGCAGTTTGATATCCTGGGAGCTTCTCTCATGATAATCTTTCTGCACTCTTTTGGCTCTCTTGAGTTTTTTGCTACATTCTCCTTCATTTTAGAGATGTTCTGGCTTTTTCTCTCTTTCTTTTTCCTCTCTTGCTCTCTTTTGGGAAGGGTACGTCACAAACTCCTTCAACTTGGAGATGTTTCGATCCTTCTTTGACGATATTGGCTCTTGGGTTTAGAGATAGCTGAAATTAAATATCTTTTAGGGATTGTCGGGAGGTTCATCGCATCTGCCTTCATCTCGACAGTGCTTTGGACTTTCCCTGGAAGGATCTGTCACAAACTCCGTCATCTTGGAGATGTTTCAAATCTTCTTTGGCCCCGGGGGTCTACTCGCTTAATTCGTCTTCATCTTGACGACAGGTGAGAGATCCCTTTTGCGGATATTTAATTGCAGCATGAGGAGACAGGGCTTGGATGAATTCTCTCTTTTTCTAGCTCTCAGGATATTTCCACTGCCTCATTTTCACAAGAATGGTCTTTAAAATGTGCTATTGACTGCGATCAATATCAATCATCTATGGCTTTGCAAAACATTGAATCTTCTTTTCTGACCATATCGAGGATTTATCCTTCATCCTTTTGGTTGGCCAATAGAAAGAATTTGGATTTTGAATCCTTCTCGTAAAAGCTTCACTCTCTTGGGAGTAATGCTGAAGGTGAAATAAGATAAATATTTATGCAATAAAAATTCTAAAATCAACAAATAATTTGATTGAAAATTGACAAAGTTTTCTCGAAATCCTCGGTGAAAGAGAGCATTTGATGTCCGGCTCCACACATCCGTGACGAAAATTATCCTCTCCTTTCCCCAAAGGAGGCGATTATCAGTTTACTGGGAACAATATCAGTTCAATTAAGAACGACCATCGGTTCGCTGGGAACTATATCAGTTCAATTAAGAACAACCATCGCTGGGAATAATATCAGTTCAATGAAGAACGACCATCGGTTTATTTGGAACACTATCAGTTCAATGAAGAACGACTATCAGTTCGCTTGGAACACTATCAGTTCGATGAAGAACGACTATTAGTTCGCTTGGAACACTATCAGTTCGCTTGGAACACTATCAGTTCAATGAAGAACGATTATCAGTTCGCTTGGAACACTATCAGTTCAATAAAGAACGACTATCAGTTCGCTTGGGAATACTATCAGTTTGGATGGAACACTATCAGTTCAATAAAGAACAACTATCAGTTCACTTGGAACACTATCAGTTCGATGAAGAACGACTATCAGTTCACTGGGAACAATATCAGTTCGATTAAGAACGACTATCAGTTCGCTTGGAACACTATCAGTTCGATGAAGAACGAGGACCAATATAGAGAGTTGGATTGCTTCTATGAACGGTTTCAGGATTATCCCCTTATCCTGAACGGGGATGGAAATTGGATGACTTGGCGGTCGAAATTGAGAATTTTGGTAATTTGAAAATTGGAAATTGGATGACCCGGAGGTCGAAATTGAAGAATTATGGAAAATGATTCAGGTTTATCCCTTAACCTGAAGGGGAATGTTGATGTAAATTTAATGTAAATGAATATGATTAAATGCAAATTGATGCAAATGAATGCAGAATTAATGCAAATGAGTGCATATATATGCAAAATGAGAGATTGGTTTATCCTGCCTGCATACAGGATGTTTTGAGGTAAAGATAAATTTTCAAAAAAATGCCCCAATGTGACTGGGGAGGAAAATCTTGAATAAAAAAAGGATAATTGACAAACTTCTTGACTAATATACGTCCTCAAGATCATTCCTCACAAGAGAGACATTTTGAAAAGGAAGAAGAAGCAAATAAGATGGCGCCAAGCTATTGAAAAATTCGATGACTTTATTGATGCTTTAAAATCAAGGAAAGAGAATGTGATTACATTATTCTTTTTGAAAAAGCAAAATGGGAAATGGGAAATTGTTGGCATTGTCATCTTCTGGAATGATTATAGAAAAAGCTTAGTCAGGATGACTAGTCCTCTTTTCCATCTTCAACGAGGAGCTTCTTGTCAATGCAGTCTTGAACAATGTTCTTAAGGACGAAGCAGTTTTCTGTATCATGCCCTACTGCTCGATGAAATTTGCAAAACTGTTCTTTGAATCTGCCCATAATTGCTGGAGGATCACTGGCTTTAGGCAACCGAACAAGGTCTTTCTCAAGCATATACTCGAGTATACTCTCGAGTGTCTGATCCAGAGGGGTGAATTCTCGATCAGTTCTCCAGTCCTTGCGCTTTGATTTTTCCTGATCTTTCTTTTGATGCTGAGGGCTGGATTGGAGAGGTTTATTACTGTTGATGTCCTTCCCTTTTGCCTTTTGATTCTTTCCAAACTGTTGCCATGATCATTCTTGTTGCCCTTGCTGTTATTGAAAGATTTGGCCGCAAAAGTGAAGTGAGCCTTGTTTTTGGCATCTTGACTGTTTCTTGCAATGGTAAGGCCTTCATAGACTCCATTCTCTACTCCCATTTCGAGCCATTCAGCTCGTTCAATGAGTTCAACGAAAGACTTGGAGGGTGAGGTAGGGATTAATCCTCTCAGAGGTTGCGAAAAATTGTTGAGGATTAAGGATAAAGCATGCCTTTCTGATATAGGATCCCTCATTTTGTTGCAGGTCTCTCTCCATCTGCGAATGAAGTCCCTTGCCTTTTCATTATCTCTCTGCTTCAGATTACAGAGGTGATTTAACGTTGGTAGCGCTTCAGTATTGAACAGAAATCGCTCGATGAATAGATTGACCACCTTATCGAATTCTCGAAGCTCGATTGGATTGATATGCTCGGAGTACCACTTGGCGGCAGTGCCTTCTAAACTACAAGGAAAACAGAGAAATAGGGCCCTATTGTCTCTCTTGAATTTGGAACATTCGGCGAAGAACATGGCGAGATGGGCTTTCGGGTCACCAGAACCATCGAACTTGATGAATTTGCGGGGCAGATTTTCCAGATCTTCGTCTCCTTCTAATCCATCATAAAAATCCTCGCTAGTGAAGACTTTTTTGCCCTTGTCGCGAGCTTGCAGGTCTTTAACAACTTTGGCCATTTCTTTGAACTGTGACTGCAGGGGCTCTTCTGCAACTTGATTCTTTGATTTGTGATTCCTCCTTTGTTTTCGACACTGTTTCTGAAATGCCGGAGGCACCTCATATGCTTCATCGGTGTCTTCCTCTGATTCTGATTCATCTGAAATTTCCTCTGGCTGAATTTGCTTCTTGGAGTTCTTCTTATCCTTGTGTCCATGGAACTTCTCTCTGAATGGGTTCTTTTCTGTACTGGTCCCAGCCTGTTCACTCATCATTTTGGTCATCATTTTCTGGAACATGGCATACATCTGTGGGTCTATGCCATCCTCTCCTTGCTGCTGCTCTTGACTCTTCTCGGATCGCGGGGAGTCCATCTCTTCTTCTGAGGCTGACAAGTACTGAGATGCCGTTGTTCTTTTTCCTGATCTTGTTCGAACCCTCAAATGTTGTGGATGCCCTCTGCAGGATGAAGTCTTGATTAGACTCTGAGGGAACTTTGGATTGGGAGAAAAATGATTATTGACGATATGGTAGACAATTGAAAGAATATCCCATTACTAGGGATGGAGTCGCCGCTGAAATCACGACAATTGTGTTGTCATTCTTTGTAAGAGAAATAACAACGGAAAATGTGCCTTGTTACCTAGGCGAGGTCGTCAACCACGAGGAACACCATTTTGAAGGAAAAAGATATCTCTTGGAAAACAATCCACAAACGGATTTAGAATAAGGAGAAGGCAAGTGGGTAAACAATTTTCACCGCAATAAATCAAGGTATTCACGAGGAAAATAAGATGGAGAATTTTGCAAATAGACAAAAGAATTGAAAATCCAATGAGAGAAAATATATGATTTTGGAAAATTGCAGGCAGGATAAAAATGCAGCTGGAAATTCGAGATCCAGTAGAACGGAAGAAGGAAAAAAAAATCACCTGGAGTTTTGAAGGAAATTGGATATTTGGAAAAATCTTCCAGGGTTTGAGAAAATAAAGGGAAAAGATGAGAAATATGGGTATTTGAAAATATTTTTGGGAAAATGTAAGGAAAATGGAGGTAATATAAGAACAATCACATCCTGCACAAACATTTATGCACATACAGCACTCCCTAAAAGGCTGACTCTAGATGCATTATTTTGAAAACAGCTGTAGGACCTTAATTCTAACTCTAGGTTTAGATCATCTTTGTCCAATCCAGTTATGCCGATATACCCGAATCGAAATCCGAGGTACGTGACATATAATTTCAACTCCGGTAATAAGGTAAGGTTTTCCAACATCCTTGAGCGCCTACCGATATACTTCGGACTGTGGCCCGCGGTACGTGGTAGGGGGGTGTTAACCCAAATAATTGGCCCAGTTGTGAGGCTTTGTCCCATCTCGGTCGCCAAACCTGTTATCGTTGCAAAATTTTTTCTGTCTTCCCTTCCTTGCGGAAGAGAGAGGGAAATGCTTTCGCGATTCAAACTTGATCGGATTTTGGAAATTATTTTGAAATACTCGCCTCCGTTTTGAAAATTGAGGGAAAATCCATGGGATGGGGCTCGACCTGTCGGTACGAGGTTCGACCGTTCCTACCGCCTTTAACTGGGGTAATCGAACCAAGGACCAAAATTATGCTTGACTTAGTAAAATCATTGAAATTATGTTCTATCCTAAATGCACAGAGAATTCAGGCATGTGCTATGAGATTTGGTAAAATATAAGTTGGAAAACTATGATGTATGCTTAGAAAATATTTAAAGTTAAAAAGTAGTTCTTAGGAAAAGATGGAAATCAATCTCTCAGAAAAACTCAGATGAAGAAGGTTTGAAATCTCGAGAAAGTTTATAAAGAGTTGGAAAATCTTGAAGAAGAGAGAATCTCGAGAAAATCTTGAGAAAGTTTATAAGGACTTGGAAAATCATGAAAAAAAAAAATGAGAATCTCGAGAAAATCTTGAGAAAGTTTATCAGATTTGAAAAATCATGAAGAAATGGGAATCTGAGGAAAATTTTGAGAAAGTTTAGAAAGACTTGGAAATCCATGAAGAAATGAGAATCTTTGGAAAAGATAAGGAATTCTTGAGAAAAGATGAATATTTGAAAAGGGGAGCATTTGTCAGAAAAAAAAAAAACTCGGATTTTTTAGAATTTTCTTAAGAAAATGTTAAGAAATTTATAGGAAAAATTCATTGGAGAAAGGAAATTTAGAACTTAGGAAATTGAATTCCTGAGAATCTTGTCTTTTGAAATATCTGAAAATCAACTTGGATTTTTGAGAAAAATGAGAAATTCCTTTTGAAAAGAACCTTAAGAAAATAACATTCCAAGGAAAATCATAGGAAAAACTTTGATTTTGTAAAATCCAACTTCAAATATCATCATAGTTTCTTGAGAAAATCGATTCCATGTAGTGAAAATCTTTTGAGAAAATCATGAGAAAAAAAATGATGCAGATGATGTGAATGAATGAATGCACTTTTGAAAAGATTTCTGAAGATTTTATTGGAAAAATGTAGATTAAGCCAAAGTAAATCCTTCATATATTCTGACTGTGACCATGAATATATTCAGGATTTATTTGAGTTAATTCACAATATTTTGAAAACATTGGAAATATGAGGTACATTTTTAAGATAGCCTAAGAGTGTAGGCTCAGTGTGACTGGTAGAGAGATGATGGATCTGGGTCTCGTCCATATTCTGACTAGGGCCGTAAATATGGACTCCACCGAGTTCATCAACGCTCTAAGAGTTAGTGCACGTGCCATTCGTGTTCATCCACAGTGAATTTAGAAAATTGAGATATATGCATCATATAATCAGGATATTGCTGAAATCAAACTATATGAGATGCGGCCTAATCTAAGCAATGAAAGTAAATCTTATTCCAAGGTTTACATTGAATTATTACATTGCATAACATAAAGTAAAGTAAAATTGAAATGGATCCAAGGAATTTGCATCTTCTAGATTTTCTTGCAAAATGAGAGTTAGTACAAAATAACCAAGGAAATTGGTATATATACTATATATACAACAAAGATATACAAGTAAATGTAGAAATACTTGAATTTATGATAAATGATATATGATAATGAAGATATATTTACAAAGAGTAAGAGAAAAGGAAAATATATGTAATGACAAGTACACATGAAGGGATGTATATATATATATATAAGTATATATATACATATATATATATATACGTATACATATAGGTAGATATACCTAGATATACATATATATATATATATATATAGAAATAAAATGAGAAAATATATGCATTAATGGAAATTCTACAAAATGGGTAAAATCAGAAAATATGGATATACACAGTTTCTGTAGGTAACTTTACATAGCTGTATCTCCCAAATTACAACATATTTCTCAGTAAAATCGGGTATGGAGCTTCCCTATATATCAATAACAAAACCTGTAAAAGATGGTCAAAAGATCATGAACGGATATGGATATATCCATTCATGAACGTGGCCGAAAATCAAGACTGCACTCCTGCAACAGAAAATGGACAGCTTAACAAATTGTTTACAAGGGGTTGATGGATTCCCCCTTTTGTAGATGTCAATGAATAATCATCTCTACTGATCAACCTATGTATAGATGCATATATTGGCCAGACTTAACCTTCAAAAAGGAAATGCTTCACTAAAAACAATTTTCCATAGCTCATTGAAACAGGTTTTGCAACAATTTTGTAGCAACTTAAACGGCTCCCAGGTACAGCCATTTCCAGCTAAGGATTGAGATCTCTATGTTTGAATGATATCAAACATTTAGGGATAAGATTAACATCCACGAAAACCTCACAAAGAAAGCAAAAAATAAAATAAAAATTCTGGTGGGACAAGATAGAACGGCAGAACACAAAAAAAAAAAAAAAATCTTGCACATACTTCCTCCTTCATTCAACCTAAAGACAAAAGCTCATTCCACCAAAGACTACGCGGGAGAACACTAACTATGGTAAACTATCATAAAAGCAATACACAGAAAATTCATCACAAAGCATCAGGTTTACACCACTCCATGAGGGAAGCACAACATAAGCTGTTTGCCAAAACACTCTTAACAGAATATTAACAGAAATCTGCAAAAAAAAAAAAAAGTGGAATGAAGATGCAAGATAAACTGACTGAGATTTGAAAGAAGGCAATGCAAGATGCAAAATGAAAAACAACATAGATATGAAATGGAAAAGAATGACTCTACAGAGGAATGAAAATTCAAAGATATACGAATCAAAAGCAAAGGCGTGCAAGAAATTAAGCGCAGGAAGACAGGTGAACGCAGAACAACAAATTGGAAATATCAAAACAGTAAATCGGAAGAAGAAAGAAAAAAAAAAAAAAAAACAGAAAATCATATACTCAAATTATGATGTTAGAACAGGAAATTAAAACAGTGAATGAAACAAAACATAAATTACCAAATGAAAAACAAGAAACCAAAAAAATGTGAAACAGGAAATTCAAAAAAAAATGCTTTATAGGAAACTATGAATGACATTAAGATCTGTACTAATCTTATTTGAAATTACCAAAGAACAGTAAATCCAATTACAATAAGCAAAGATTGAACAAATAATGTGGCTGGTCTGAAGGAAGATAGGCAGCAAGAAAGAGCGACAAACCTGCTGGGTCTCAATCGACCAGGCTGAAGGAAATGTGGAATGGGCCTTGCTGGGCTAGAAAAGAATGGGCAGCAGCCCTAATGGATTCCCTGTGCTGTGGGACTTGATGCTGGGATGAAGACAGGGGTAAAAGCTTGGCAAATCTCCTGCGTCAAGTGATCTTGCTGGATGAAAGCAGAAGAAAGGGGATGAGACGGCTGGCTGGAGCTTCCTGCTGGTGGGCTGAAGGACGATGGGCAGCTGCTGGACCTCTGCTGATGGTGGATGTGCGGTAGCTTCTGGTGGGTTGAAGAAATGAGGCGGCTGCTGGATTTCTTGTGGCTGGGCTGCAAGAAAGATGCAGAAGATGCTTCACGCTGGATTTTTTGTGGCTAGGCCTGCTTCACGCTGGATTTCCTGTTGGGATAAAGAAGATGATCTGATGGTGGAAGATCCTGCAAAACCGAAAACCACACCTTCCATTCAATCGGCTACCCCCCTACGGCTGTGACTGAAGAAGGCAGGCATTGGCTTCCTGCTGTGGATGGAGGTCCTGTGGTGGTTTGATCTTTTCTTCTGGTGGGGAAGGAAAGGTGCTGGTAATGGAAGGCTCTGCAGAAAAAACTGAAAATCTCCAATCCCCAATCCCCTCTCGTGAATGCCCTGCAATAAGAACAGAAAAAAAATCCCCAAAATCAATCGGCCCAGCCTCCTTCTCGATCAAATGGTTGGGTCCTTTAAAGACCTTCAACCTCTTTCCAAAAGAAAAACGAAAACGCAGCTTCTTGTTTTCAGTTATGGTTTTTGAAAAAAATTTCAAATTGGAACTTCAATGCTGCCGTTTTCAAAAGGGGCGAGTCTTGTGATTTTTTCAAAATTTTCATTTCATTTACCTAAGTTTTAGGTAAAATGAAATTTATTTAATTTTTTATTTTTTTGGAAGTTCGGCTATGCCATTTAAGGCTGTCTCCTTCTTAAAAAAATAAATAAATAAATAAATAAAATTATGTAAACAAATTAATAAAAAGGAATAAAATAAAAAATGAGTATTGAAATCAATGAGAGGCTTTTATGGAAATGCCACCTCAACCCACTTTTAAAATGCTTTTGAAAGTAAAGCTTTATTTTGTTTTTGTAAATCTTTTATTTTCAATTGAGGTGCCACATGTGTGTGGGCCCACTAAAAAAACAAATAAGAATTTTTAAAAAGAAAAATTTGCAAATTGGTATGATCTCCGGGTGGGTCCCGCTTGAAAGTAAGAAACTTACCAGGGAATCTGAGTATGATGCTAGTTCAAAGGCGGGTCCCGCTCCATTTATTTGAAGATACGAAATAAAACATTATTTGTTTTTCAAGAATTTGGAAAAACTGTTTTTTCAGAGCAAAATATGGATAAAGTAAATGTAAAAATTTTGTAAGGAGATTTAAAATCTTTTGCAAAAAGTTTTGAAATAAAATCTTTAAAATCAATATCCAAATATCCAGATTGTTTTCTTGGGGAAAATTTTTGTAATTCAAAGTCCTGGGGTAAAACGAGAAAGATTGGCAATTTTAAAATCCCAGGGTTTTAAAAATCAATTTTGAAAAGTTTAAAAATAAAATCTGGATTGACAATTTGGAAAATCAGGAGTTCTTGATCTCAAACTGACATGCTATGTAGTGAAATGATGCAATGCTATGTACAGACATGTTCTATGAAATGTAACTCTGAGCTTGAACTTGGAAATTCTAACTTTTTGTCCAGAAAGAGGATTTTGAAATTTTGCAATTTGAAGATGTCTCTGAACCTAAATATAGAAATTTTGAGGCTCAAGAGTGAAATTTAGGACTTTCTGCCCGGTTTAATATTTAAAAATGACTATTTTGCCCTTCATTGCTTCTGGAGAACTGAAATGTGCCGATTAAGGGCAATGTCAAGAATGTGAGTGAAAATTTGGGGTGTTTACAGTACCCGACCCCAATCAACCACACGGCTTTCACCGTGGAACAAAGGTTTTATTCATATGCATGCTTAACTCTGCTCTCGGCACATCGGCCTTGACGAGCACTTCACCTCTTTCGGTGGAAACAACACACTCCGGCTCAGCGGCCCTTACGAGTCTGGTTGTCTGATAATTCTTAATGAGCATGCACATGACTCGATCTCTACGGATCGGCTACTCGGCGTATTTTTACGCAACGAGCTCAGGGTCTCGTCAAGGCACTACCACTACTTTGGCACAACGTCTCTTACAAGTATGGTGCCTTTACAGGTATCAGGGAGACGAGTCATTCTAACATCGTTCCAACAAACGACATCGTTGTGCCACTTAACTGGTTCTGGCAGCTCTTTTGCCAACCATTCCGTGAGCACCTCCTCTACTCTATCGGCAGTGATGTGACGAACCTTTCTACATCGTAGAAGGCATTCCATGAACTGGGTAGCACTCTTGCTACGTTCTTTCTGAGCTATTCTTAGCTCCTTCAGGAATTTTAGCAGCACTTTCTCTCTTTAACGGAGAAAGCGTGTGTTTCTTTTATCCATTTCAACGACATCTCCCCTCTTTGGTGGGAAATCGCTACACTTAACTCGAGAAATGGATGCGCACCATTGTGCGTACTTTGCATCCATCAAGGTTGCAGGAACCCTAAGCCGTAGCCATGCCATACGTAATTGACTTAGTCTTTACGTAAAGAGCATTTTGCCAAAAACCGAAGCCTTTCCAATAGGGGCTTCATTCATCAAGCAAAATCTTGAACGAGGAGCGATAAGGGGATCGCATTGGCGATTTGGGGTTGATCTCCATTTGAACGCTCATTTACGTGCCATATATTTAGTATAAGCAGAAGCATGTGCTTTATACAACGGCGGCATAAAGAAATGCATATACTATTGTTCAAAGTGTGTAACTGAACAAAATATTCTACATATATATTTGCAGAAAGTAGGAGCCTTGGTGTCATTCAACACGACGGCGTAAGTAAATGCATAATCGAAAGTGCAGTAATTGGAAATTGCAGAAAGCAAGGAGGCTTGGCATCATACGACGCGACGACAAAGGTAAATTACATAGCCTGTGCGATATAGGACGCATCAGCAGAATCAGCAGATATACACCTATATCTGTATCCAATGATAGTTACGAGACGAGCGAGTGAACACCGAAGTGTCCTAGAGGGCTCAACCAAGAACTAGGGCGAGATACTATTTTAAAGAACGCATATACTACGTATTTAAACATATAGATCTGACAATAGTTACAAGGCGAGCGCGTGAACACCGAAGCGTCTTAGAGGGCTCAACCAAGAATTAAACCAAGATACTACTTCAAAAAGTATATGCCATATACAAACAATCAAATACTTGAGAGAGATGGATTAATGAAGCGAACTTACTTCAATTCGTGGAAGAAACGGCTCCGGAATGCTTTAATACTTTAAACGACGCTCGACTTCGAAAAAGGATCAACTTCGAACTTCGGACGAAAAAGGACTTGGACTTTGACTTTGAACCAAACTAGGTTCAAGTCAAGTCAACTGGGTTTGGACTTAGGTCAGGTTGGTTCAGACCTACGTCAGGTGTGTTAGGACCAGGTCAGGCAGGCTCAGGCTAAGTCAGGCAGGCTCAGACCAAGTGGTCTAGGTAGGGGAGGTTTGGAAAAAGGAGAAGAGAGAGAAGGCAAAGGGGGGGTTGGCGATTTTTTTAAAGGGGGGCTCCTCTATTTATAGGGGAGGTTGCTTAGGGGCTAAGCAACCCATTTACCCTTTGGCTTTTTCAGAAATCCAGCTTGATCTTATCCATCTGACTGTTTGATTTTATCCAGAAGGAATATTTCATGGAATATTCCCTGGAAGGTGCTGGAAGGTTCTGGAATATTCTAGAATATTCTAGAATATTTTCTGAGAAATATTTTTGTGGGTCCAACCAATATTTTCGCGGGTCCCTAAAAAAAGTTGAGTTTTCGGCATTTTTTTCTGAAAAATTCTGAGTAGGCCATTATCTTCGTATTGATGTAACTAAGAAAGTTGGCTCGTAAAAATCTTTTGATTTTGATCAGGTAGGAAGTTATGGTTCCCAGAGTGTTTGAGCATATATTCGTGAAGATATGAATATCCAAAGTATATTTGGATCGCAGGAATCGGTTCGATTTGCTTTACGGTGAAAACACTATTTTTCACTGAAAAATGCCTCAAGAATTTATTCAGAGTTTGAACTGAAAAATTGCGGGTCTTACAGAAGCGCTGTCTCACAATTCCTATCGTCTGATCAACGCTGATGGGGTGGAACTGCCAGATCCTATTAATGCTTTACATTTGAAGAGCTATCTGATACTGGGGCACCTTATTTTGATCTATACTTATATTCTTTCATCATATGCAGGCAGGACCAAACAAATCTCTTTTTATTTTTCTTTTCAACTTTTCGGTTAATCTTGATTAAATTACATTCATTTCATTTTTATCAATTTATTGTCAATTTTATCAATTTTGTCAAATTTTATCAATTTTATTAAAAAATTTATTCTTTTATTTTTAAAACCCTTTCAGGTTAAGGGATAAACCTGATGCCTCTTTTTCAATAAGGTATTTTCTTATTCGATAAAAACCCTTTCAGGTTAAGGGATAAACCTGATGCCTCGTTTCAATGAGGTATTTCCCTTTCAGATTAAGGGATAAAATTTGAACCTCGTCCCGCGAGGCCCCTTGATTTTCTTTCAAGACAGGGGATAATCCTAAATTCTCCTATCATCAATTTTTCCTTAAATTTCTAAATCTTTATTGTTAACACCATTAATTTATCAATCCTTTTATCCTTTATCCATTTCTACCAATCCTTTTCAATTTTGCTAGATTCTCTTCAGGATCAGGGATAATCCTGAAAACCATCCTAAATAAAATTCAAGTCTTAGGCCATCTTGGGTCAAGGACCTTGAATAAGTTTCTCATCCTCATCGTCAGAATCTATTCATGCTTTTTGTCAATCCTTCTAAAATCCGATCTTTGAATAGGAGTTATTTACTTCCCATCTGAGTTCCGACTCAGACTTTGCTTTCATTTTATCCTTTATTTTTGGAAGATCCGAGTTCTGACTCGGGTTTTCCCCTTTTTCTTTCGTTTGAAGTTCCGGATTCCGACTCGGACTTCCTTTTGGATCCAATGCTCATATTAGAACCAATTGCTACATCGAGAATTCGAGTTCTCAAACTCGATTCTCATTCATTCTTTTATTTTTGAAAAACCGGGTTCCGACTCAGATTTTCCCTTTTATATATTTATTTCTGAAAAACCGGGTTCCGACTCGGACTTTCTTTTGGATCCAATGCTCGTATTGGAACCAATTGCTGCGTCGAGAATGCAAGTTCTCAAACTCGATTCTCACTCATTCTTTTATTTTGAAAAACCGGGTTCCGACTCAGATTTTCGCTTTTTGTATATTCTTATTTTCTCGAGTTCCGACTCGAATTTCCCCTGTTGATCCAATGCTCGTATTGGACCAAAATTTCTCCTTGCTTTCCCTTTCAGGTTAAGGGATAAACCTGAACTTCTCCTTCAGGATAAGGGATAATCTTGAAATGTCGACAATCATTCTCGCTAAATCCTCAAGTATCTTCAGATGTCGGTCTCTTCTTTAAATTCTTCATTGAAAAACCAGTGCTCGTACTGGTGCATTTTCGAAAATCGAGTGCTCGTGCTGGTATGCACTTTTCAAAACCCAGTGCTCGTACTGGTGTGCATTTTCGAAACCCAATGCTCGTACTGGGGCATTTTTGAAATTCAGTGCTCGCGCTGATGTACTTTCAAAACCCAGTGCTCGTACTGGTACATCTTCAAATCTAGTGCTCGCGCTGGTACATCTAGCGCTCATGCTAGTGTTTGGCTGACTGATCAGTTAGATCTCCAGGTTCAGTCTTCGTACTAACCAATCATCATTCAAGCTCTAAATTTTTAATTTCAACCTTCGGGTTATCATTTTGTCAAAAATCAATCTTTTTCTCTTGCAAAGGACCCTCTTCAAGGAGAGTTCGAAGGAGCTCGTTCCTCTCGCATGCAACCATCTTTTCATTCGCAAGAACCCTCTTCCAAGGAGAGTTTGAAGGGACTCGTTTTCTTCACGAACAGTTTGCAAGACAACAACCAACTTTACACAAAAGAACCCTTTTTCCAGGGAAAGCTTCGACGGAAGCTCGTTTCTTTTATGACCCCCATTTTTCTCATCTTTGGCCAACCCCTTTGCAGAGGACCCTCTTCTAGGGAGAGTGTGATGGACTCGTTCTTCTGTGATACTTTCTCAACTTTGTCTTTCGGCCGCCTTTCCATAAGAGAAGCCTAGAAATAGGGAGTTTTGACAAAAACTTAATTTCTCTTCGAAAGTTCCATTTTGCAAACACCTCCTCTTTGGGGAAGAGAGGAGTATTTCCAACTTCCCATTCAGGTAAGGGCTAAGCCTGAGTCTCACTTTTTGGGGAAAAAGAGAGGAGAATTTTCTAATGGACGTGTCGATTCGATATCAAGTAATCTCTTTTATTAAGGATTTCAAGAATCTTTTGCCAATTTGCAATCAAAAGTAACTGTTGATCTTAAAGCTTTCATAAAGAATTACCTCAAACTACCTCTAGTATTATTTCCAAAAGAGCAAGACTTTTGCGAAACAAGAACTAAAATTCAAACTTTTTTTGTTGGTCAACCAAGAGGATGAAGAAAAAAATCTTCAATATGACCAGGCAAAGGAAAATTTCAATGATGTTGAAAAGCTATAAGTGAATTGATATTGATCATAGCTATGACACATTCTTAAAGATCATTCTTTTGGCAGTAAGACAGTGGAAATATCCTGGGCAGTAAAAAAGAACCTAGCAAATCCATATCTCCTCAGTCATTTGAGCTGCAATCAAATATCTGCAAAAGGGATCTCTCAATTGTCGTCAAGATGAAGGCAAATATGCGAGTTAGACCCTCGGGGCTAAAAAAGATTTGGATCATCTCCGAGATGAAGGAGTTTTTGAAGGATCCTTCCAGGGAACGTTTTGAGCATCGTCAAGATGAAGACGACTGTGATGAGCCTCCTGAAAAACCCTAAAAGATATTTGATTTCTGCTACCTAGAGATTTTGACCGATGAACCAATACCATCAGCCTAATTCCTAAGAAAGAAAAAGAAGGATCGGAGCATCTCCAAGATGAAGGAGTTTGTGACGTACCCTTCCCCGAAAAAGAGAGAAAAGTTAGAACATCTCCAAAATAAAGGATGATGTAAAAAGCCCAAGAAACTCCATGACTCAAAGAGTGCACAAGATCATCATGGGAAATGCCCAGGATATCAAACTGCCCGAACAGTCAGGAATCATCTTTACCTATGTAAAATTCTTTTATCAATGTCTTTTCACTCAAGTGCTTTTATGAAGCTAAGAATATTTCCTCTCTTTTCTTATCAAAGAAATTGATATCTTCCTCAAAGAAGCCAAACATCAACAAATTTTGAATCTAATTCTTGATTCTACGGAGTTGGCCCAATTGGAATTAATACTCTAGGTAGAAAGAGGTGATCTTTTCACATATATATGCACAATTCAATCATTCTGAATCAACTACAATTTTGGCATCTTATTGGCAATGTTTTTTCATTATCCCAAAATGAAGAGTAAACTTGATGTTCATTTTGACGTGTCCTGACGTTATCCCTCCTTAGGACTGAAAAGTCTTTTCCTTCCGTCTGATCTGAGCACTCTCAGATTTGCATGCTTTCCTGCGTTCCCCACTGTCCCACCATAGACAGTTCCCGCTCAGGATAAGGGTTAAACCTGAACTTTCTGCAAAAGGTCTGTTATTGTCAAAAGCTATTTTCAGTCTCAGCAATGAGGTGCCCAAGATCAATCCCTTTTCAAGCTTTAGGGACCCCCATTTTCAACCTTTTGCAAACCCCTCTTAGACTTGTTGTGCGAAGTCTAGAGGTCCCATCACAGTTTTTCTCGCTCTTTGAGGATTCTGTATCCATTCAGGCTAAGGATTAAACCTGTCACCTCGCTCCTCGAGGTATCACCCAAACCTTCTGCGAGAGGTCGTCTGTTTTTAGAAAGCTGATTTAGTCTCAGCAATGAGACGCCCCAGATCATCCCCTTTCCAAGCTTTAGGGAATCTCTTGTTTTCTCTTCTCGCAAACCCCTTTTGGATTTGTTCTTCCAAAATTCCGAAGGTCCCATCATGGTTTCTTCACCCGAGGATTCTGTATGGTCGCCCCTTTCAGGTTAAGGGTTAAGCCTGAACCTCGCTTCGCGAGGTATCTTCCCGCTCAGGATAAGGGTTAACCCTGAACTTTCTGTAAAAGGTTTGTTATTGTCAAAAGCTATTTTCAGTCTCAGCAATGAGGCGCCCAAGATCAATCCCTTTTCAAGCTTTAGGGACCCCCATTTTCATCCTTTTGCAAACCCCTCTTGGACTTGTGCGAAGTCTAGAGGTCCCATCACAGTTTTTCTCGCTCTTAGAGGATTCTGTATCCATTCAGGCTAAGGATTAAACCTGTCACCTCGCTCCTCGAGGTATCACCCAAACCTTCTGTGAGAGGTCGTCTATTTTAGAAAGCTGATTCAGTCTCAGCAATGAGACGCCCCAGATCATCCCCTTTCCAAGCTTTAGGGAATCTCTTGTTTTCTCTTCTCGCAAACCCCTTTTGGATTTGTTCGTCCAAAATTTCAAAGGTCCCATCATGGTTTCTTCACCCGAGGATTTTGTATGGTCGCCCTTTTCAGGTTAAGGATCAAGCCTGAACTTTGCTTCGCGAGGTATCTTGCCGTTCTGGTTAGGGTTAAACTTGAGTCTCGTTTCGACTAGATGTCCTTTCTAGTCCCACCACGGTTTCTTCATTTGAGAACTTCGTGCGATTCCCCCCACTCAGGTCAAGAGTTAAACCTGAATCTCGCTTCGGCGATGCATTCGTTGTCCCATCACGGCTTCTTTGTTCAAGGATTCTGTATGGTCTTCCCCTTTCAGGATGAGGTGAAGCCTGAAATCTCGTTCCATGAGATATCTTCCTTTTCAGGTTTAGGTTAAACCTGAACCTCGTTTCGATGACATAATCCTCTCGTCCCATCATGGTTTTCCCCACAAAGGAATCCATACTCTTTATATATCCATTCAGAAAAGGATCAATGCTTGAAATTCATCTCACGAGGCATTTCTCTCAAAATGTCCCATCGAGCTCTGCTTATATTCCTTTCCCCATCCAAATTATCTTGATATGTCTTCATCCCATCCAGGTTAAGGGTTAAACCTGAGTCATTTCAAAAGGCTGATCTTGTCTCACCCATGAGACTTGATCGAAATGTTTATCTTTCATCATTTCAGGATCTTCATCCAAAGTCCCATCACGATTTCCTCATTTTCTACTCAATCATATCATTTTCGAGGATTTCGCCCCCCCAGGACCATTCAGGATAAGGTTTTAAGCCTGAAAAGCCATATTCAAAATAATTCTTCCACACCCAGCTCAGGCCTGCTGACTGGGGTATTTTTTTCAAAATTTGGGGTGTTTCTTTGCCACTAAGCTCGGCTTTCAACTGACTTAGTAGCAAAGAGGGGCATCTGTGAACACCCCAAAATTTTCAAAGTTTTATAAAAATGTCCTTTTTGCCCCTGGCTCTATCTTCTGAGAAAACCAAAGCTAAATTTCAGTCATTCTTCAGATTTTCTGGACTGAATTCGATATTGATATACTCAAACCCGATTCTGGATCCGAACCTAGTGTTTTAAACCCAAATTTGAGCCCCGTTGTCTGATTTTTAAATTAAAATTACAAAAATATTAAAAATGGTTTTGAAAGGCTCGGGCAGTTCATCCGGCATCCTCTGGGATCCACAACCCTATATTTCTTAGTTCGAGGTTAAAACCTCAAATATTTCATAAAAAACTCTGGATATAAACCCATTTTCTGAAGAATTTTTTTTCGAAGATCGCCTTGAGTTCTCAGAAAAACTCCCTTTTGTAAATATTTTGCAAAAATACAAAAAAAATAGTTTTTGTCTTCTCGTAAAACTTTAAGGTTTTATTCTAAAAATGCAAAAAAATAAAAAAACAGCACAAAAACCAAAATTTTTTGGGAAAATGTGGAGCTCCAACCCGCTTTGAAGTTTGTTTTAGCTAAAAACTCTTCTTTAAAACCACTTTTTTTGAAAAGTCATTATAAAGGGACCCTCTTTTTGAAAAAGAGAAAAGTTTACAATGGCCGCGGGTTCGCGAGTTTCCCTTCTCCACCCTCTTTTTTTCTGTCTCGTCTCGGTCTCTCTCCATTTTCACCTTACTAACTCCGTCCCGAGTCACACCCTTGCACTCCATCAGCCGCAGGCTACCCTCTCTCCTTCACGAAGCTCTCATCCAAACCCCCCATGTGCATCTGTCATCTTCCATCGACATCCACCCTTGATCTCTAACGGAAGCTTCTTCTCGATCCTTCTAAAAGGGGTCGACCCTTCGATCGTCTGCCTCTTTCTCATCCGTTGATCCTCAACTGAACTGGCCCTTCTCGAGTCTTCTTTGGTTTTCCTATAAGAGTATGCACAGGAAGGTAAAGGGGGCATCGATCATTCTGACTCTCCATTGGTGTTTGCTGGTTTCTTGGTTTGGAAGGATCATCTTCCCCCTCCCTTGGTCCTCGGCAATCGGAGACCCCATAGCAGAGTTAAGAGAGCTCCCTCAGAATTCGCACATCCCTTTCCTTTAAGTAACACGGCATCTGCAATCCTCAGCCTCACCATCCACCATCCAGTTTTTCTCATCACCACCCTTCTTCTGTGTATCGAGGACTGTTTGCCCCTCTCGAATCATTGAAGAGCACCCATTTGCTCTGGTGCCTTTATCAGACATTTTTTTCTCTGCTCCCTACTCTGAAAGGTTCTTACAAGCAAGAGAAGACCAGCAATTACATTGAAGGATATCCTTTGAAAGCTCTAAATCCCCCTGAGGAGGCCGATCATCCCTTGCAGCTAAGAGGTAGGAGGTCACTTTCTTCCTCCTCTAGTTTCTCTTGAAAAATTCTAGTCTCGTTTCGTTATACCCTCTCTTGTTTTATTCTAATTTTTTTCCCTTCTATTCTTTGTTTTTTTTCTTTTTCTTTCTCTTATTTACCATGAGTTGGTGGTAGAGTCGACCTGCATATAGCAGGATTGGCTCACCCTTCTGCAAATAGCAATTGGAATCTCCAGGTTCCACATTTCCCCTTGATATTTCTGCTTTATATTTTATTATTTGCACATCCTGCGACTTGTTTTTGTTATGTTCATGCTACCGGATTCAGTAATCCGACAATTTCAGTTTAATTTTTCTTATTCTTTTTTTTTCTCTCTTTCTGAATTTCATCATTCACAAGTTATTCCGATCCGTTATATACGCTTCAGTAGATGACTTCATTCATTTGGTCATCACTAACGATGGCCCCATCCCATCCCATTTTCCTTTTGGTTTCTGTTGAACATTATCGCTTATTGTCAAAATTATCCAGACGGATTTGATTGAAAATGTTTGCTCTGCTTTTGGGTTTTACCTGCTGTGAAATCGCGCCCTGAGGCTATTAATTCTAAAATAGCAGGTACTTCGATCTCCGGTTTTGTCATAAACTATGTTGAGTGTGGCCTCAACGAGGGTTTACCCGATAGACTTCAGCCTCTCAAAAGGAGGTTCATGACCAAATCCACTTGACTTCCATTCACTTTCTTCTGATAGGTGTCCAAAGTGTTTTCAGTAAATGGTATTTCTTTTTTGCTAGCATCTGCAGATCGTCATTTGTTATAATATCCAATATATGTCACCTCCTTTGTCACCCACATCATCCCTAACGATGGTGGAGACTAGGCTAAAGCAGCATCCATGAAGCCATTTTTTTTTTTAGTTATGTTGTTACTCTGTAATTACATGCTTCTCTTATTTTCTATGTTGTTCCCCTGGCTCTATGATGGTGATTGCTTTCTCGTAAACTCAAACATTTCTGCAGGATTTTGCATTTTCTGTAAATACATTTCATGTGTGATATTATTTTCATCCATTTACATCCTTGCTACTAGAGGTTCCTATGAGTGTAGATTTGAAATAGCAAGAGTTTTTCTCATGGATTTTTGGTGGTAGATTAAGAACATGGTATGTTCAGGTCTGATTTGGGGATCTTTAACCGTGAGAACTTTTTTTTTTATCCTCTGTAGTTTCTCTGTTTATGGGTTTGGTTTATACGCAACTACTTTGAAGTTTAGATCTACGATGATTTTCAACTCACACGTCGTCAGGTAAATGCCATTCGGCGATTCTGGGGTTGGATAATTTTTTTTTTTTTTTTTTAAATCTGATAAGATTTGCATATGAATGATGTATTATGAGAAGAATGGTGCACAAAAAAAAATCAATGGATTTAGCTGTAGCTTCTTATTTGGCTTTCAGTCTTAATCTCTGAGAGGAATTGGTTTGAATTTTTGAGTGTTTGAGTTTGAAGTTGTGGGAGGCATAACGTGTCCCGTGTCTGTTGTTATTCATACCCTTAACAACACTAGTGAATATCTGGTGGAATCACCAGCACCTGAATTTTGTTTATTTGTGAGGAGCATGGTCTAATAAAGAGAAGGAATTAATGTTGATTTATCGATCATTAATTATGCCACTTTGTCAAGCATTACTGTCGGTTTCACAGAACTCCATCAGCAATATCCGGGATGTGCTTCAGCTTACCCTTGTATCCATCATATTATGTTTGTAATAGTCATAGGCCATCAAATGGCCAAGGGAATTTGAAGACAACAATGTTCAGAAGGAGATACTCTCTCTCTTAATGAAATATATGCTTGATGGGACTGATTTACGAGGTAAGCTTCATGAGGCATTGACAGGTTCCCCTGTTATGTCCACCTCTTTGTCAACATCCTTTTAGAGTTCCTGCACACTGCCCTAGCATAGCTCAGCATTAATTCGTATTAACATATCATGCTATAAATTATTTTCTGCATCTTGTACAAACTATACCACAACACTATTATATATCTCTGTCCATCTTCATATCTCATACCCATAGCACTTCACTATGTTGCCTCTGCACCCTCTTTACCTGTTACATCTGTGATTAGTGTTTATAGGACATATAGCACACCTTCAACTCCCTATGCCATCTATCACACACTAGCTACACAGCAGCACCTAGCTATGTTTCACCTACACACTCCCATCACACTGCTCATTATGCTAGCATGTGCCGCATTGGCATTTAAGTATTCAACCCTGTATCACACCCTGCATCTTCACAACACACCTCTCAACACCCTAGCACTTTCAGCAACCCCTGTTGCTATCCTCACTACTGCAACACCCTTATTTGCCTCTATCATATCTTCACTAGCACCCTGTGGCTGCAATCCACGCTAGGCTCAGCACCACCATGCTGCATCCTGTAGCTATGCCTTACCATTTCCAGTCACTACATTTACATCACCCCTTTCACATTTACCTCCTTTCACTACTTCCCAACTGCCCACATCCCCATTACCTGCATGGACTTCCATGCGATTAAACACCCATTTCAACCTTTGCCTTCATTATTGCAGCACTCAACTGCAACTTGGATGTCACTTGTTGTGCACATCATAACGTCCATAGTCACCTTTATTTATCACCACACCTGTGTGTATCCACTACACCACAGACACTCCACTACACTCCTGTAGCACTAATCCTCCACACCTTATGCACAACCCTCACTTCACCTTTTTGTTTCACAATTAGCTACACCTACCATTCCACCTATATTGTATATATGTGTATATATATATTCATATATGTATAGACACATATACATATATAGACATGCATATATATATATATATATATATATATATATATATATATATATATATATATATATATATATATATATATATATATATATATATATATATGTGCATAGGTATATGTGAACACCCCAAATTTTTCAAAGTTTTGTAAAAATAACCCTTTTGCCCCTAACCCCGTTTTCTGAGAAAATCAAGTCATTTCTTCAGATTCTCTGAATTAAAATTCATATTGATATATTCAAAATCAACTCTGGATCCGAATCCATCACCTTAAATCCATATTTCCTCAAAATCCGGATCAAAACCCATTTCTGAAGAAATTTTCTCAAAATAGTTTTTAAATCCTCAGAAAAATTACTTTTTGTAAATATTTTTTGCAAAAACACAAAAAATTAGTTTCAAATCTTTGCTTTCTCACAAGCTTTAGGATTTTATTCTAAAAACACAAAAAAATAGAAAAATAAACTAAAAAAAACCAAAAAAATCGAGAAAAGCTATACAGAAATTGGATGATTCGCAAGCTTTTTGAAAGCCATTTTTGCTGAAAACCTCATTTTCCTAACCATTTTTACAAAAATATCTCAAAAGGAGTCCTCTTATTGGAAAATGAGAAAAGCTTCAACAGATTCCCCCCGCGTCTCCCTCCTCTCCTCTTTCCATCGTTGATCTCAAAACGGCCTTCGTCGCTCTCCGCCCTCAATCTTCAACCAACCCCATTCTGGAAGCCTCCATTGAGCCCTCCACCCTCCGATCGCTGGCCTCTGGCTCCCACCATTAATCTACAACGGAAGGGTGGTTCCTCGAGTTTCCTCCTTTTCCCTATAAAGAAGGGCCAGCCAGAAAGGGGGGGGATCCATTTTTTTTTTCATCTGCGCTTACGTATCCATTTTTCTCTCAAAATCATCCATTGTTCTTCACTCCATCCAGTTTTTTTTTTCTCTATCCATCATCTGCAAGCAATATCGGGTTTTCCTCTTCAAACGCCCATTGCATCCCTGGTCTCCGGTTCCCCTTCTCAAGTTTTGAAGCTCCAAAACGATCAATAAGGATTTCCTCCCCTCTTCCTTTTCTTCACCAGAAAAGAAATTTAAGAGGAGAGTAGAAGGGAAACTCCATCAAAACTCTCGCCAATCCGGTAAGTTCTTCTTCTTTTTTTTTTTCCTTTTCTCTTCCCCTCCCTCTGTCATTCCTTTTTTTTCTTGATTTCTTTTTCTCTTCTTTCCCATTTAAGGCACACTTTGTGGTATTGATTTGCTTCTTGCAATATCAATCCACATATGTGCAACATCAAATAGAACAATTGGGTTCTAACATTTTCCTTTCTGTCTTTGTGATTTACTTTTGTTCATACTATTGCAGATTTGATATTATTTTATATTCCATATGGATCACGATCTGACCTCCTGTTTTATTCCATCGTGTATTTCCTTTTACTTCATGATCTTCAATTTATTAATTACTTTGTAAATTTTCTCACAAGATATCTTCCTGTGGTCACGATGTCTGCTTTGTTTTCATATTGATTCTTTTTTTTTTTTCAGTAGATATTCCTACTTAGCTAAAGAGCATAAATACATAGTTTCTGCAAATTCATTGTAAATATATGTTCATGCTCTGCTAGAACGTGAACCCATGCTTTCATTTCATTACAATACTCGTTCATGCTTTGCTACAGCATGAACGAGTGTTTCCATTTCTTCCCCGAATCCCTTTGTATCGTCCCCTTTGCAGTTATGGAAACAATGAGGCCACAGACGGCCCCGTTCATCCCCATGTGCTTTTTCTTGTTAATCCCATCCACCCATCTAACCTAACTTTCAATTTTATGATAATCGTTAGTTTTGGTTTTCTGTTGTTACGACAAACATCAGATTATGTCTTTAATAGGTTTTTGCAATCTCTGTATTTATTTTACTAGATTATTCTAGTGTCTGTCATGATTTTCCATGTTTTACCTGTAATTTTGTCGGATGAATTCAAGTTACTGGTATATGTTCTCTAACGTACTTGTATTTTTCACATTCTAATACCACCTGTTGCTCTGTTCTTTTACTGGTTGTGATCTCTGCACCTCTCAAAACTAGTAGCACTATGGCTGGAAGGTCAAGCTTCAATGGATGCCTCGGCTTTTGCTTCATTAGCAATATCTTTTGAGTTTTTTTTTTACTCATAGCCTCTCCATTAAACCTGCGTTAGTAGTTCATTCATGTTCTTTCCTTTTGCACAATGTTCATCAACACTATTACATCTCATAGCAATTGATGCAACATTCTCATATAGTTTTTGTTGTTCCCTTTAGATGAATTTTTTTTATCAACAACAGTCTTAATGTTGAAACTACCTTGTCGTATGTAGGGGATTTATACACCTGTTTTGTGTTATAATTCACTGATAAATCCATCACCCTGAGCATTGTACATTATCAGGGCCACATTTTCACCAACACCCACTCATCCATTCACCTTTCCTTTATACATGTTTGATTGTAACATATCATGCTGACCTGTCTTCCAAATTTCTGATAGATTTTGCTTCTCTTCCTAAAGCCCTGCTCTTCATCGATTGGCGTATACTTGCCACTTCCTTTTATTCTCATTACATACCAATGATATACTGTAAATTTATTCATAAGATCAGCCCTCTGTTATAGATCAGCCCCATCATAGTTGTTTAAATCTCTGTTGCATTATGTAAGAATATTTTTAGTTCCCCTGTGTAATAAGACCCCATTTGACCATCATCACTCAGGAATCTACTGACACTGTCATGATTTCCTTAAGCTGAGTCAATCTCCTCATAAGCTTTTATACCAAGAAGATTAGCTACATCCCAGGTGAGTCCCACCCCAAAAGAAATGTGCTGAACCATCACAGAGTAGCCCAATCGTTGAGTTTTTCTTGGCTAATGTCTTGCTCATAAGGTGATAGAAGATAATCATGGTTGTCATTATGGTAATAGAACACTAGTAGTTGCCATAAGTCCCAAAACTCCATCTAGTAAGCTCTATGTATCTTTCACCAGGTCCTTTATATTCAGTAGAGACTCTCTGTATAGCAGCATGTTCTCTTGTAGTAAAATCTTGAAGAAGAGTCACGGTTACAACAGACCAGGTAAGAGAATGGACAATCCCCTCAAGATCTGGGCTTCCTGATCCCTCATCAAAGGGTGATCAAATCACAAACAATGGGATGTGTTTGTTAGCCATGCCTTGTTTCCCCTTTCATCGATCTCTTTGGCATGATATTTATCATTTTTTTTTACTATGGCTCCCTGCACCACGTACACCACCATCTCCACTTCACTAATGTCATTGCATAATGCACCACCTTCACAGCATTTCAATTATCACTCCTGAAATTCTATATACTCTTCCTTTCCTTGTTCAAACTGCAACATGAAGGTGAAATTCGAGTTTATATATGTCTGTGTTAGCTTTATGTTAAATGTTATTTTTCTAACAGTTACAGGTTAGGGCATCGAATCCCAATGGACTGGAGTATATAAGTGGAGGCTTAAAAGGGAAGTATATGCCAAATTTCCTACTCATGGTGCTGAAAAGCATAGACAACGATTCTTTGTCAGAGGTAATAGTTCATGTAAATCGTGGGTCAAAAAGGATTTTGAGTGGCTTGGAAGAGTCTCAGCATAGTCTTATAAGCTAGACAAGTGGTTGATATGTAAAAAAACAAAAAAAATAAAAAAATAAAAAAATCCAAGTTAGCCCCTTTCTATTGCAGGTGAAAGTGCGGGCAAGAAGCTGGCCCCTTTCGTAGGTTAGATATAGATGATACCTACAGCCTCTAGCATCCTGTACTTCTACAACACCAATCATACCCCTCATCATTAGCATAAGTATTTCACATTTTTTTTTTTTGCATTCATGTATATTAGCATTCACCTATATCCCTCCTGTTGCATTCTTGTCTATTGAGTCTGTACATACAACACTACTTACAGTTTCACTCATGTTATATTCTACCTATAGCAGCGTAGTATCTATTACAGCAGAATAATACCTTTCCTCCATACTACATGTTCTAGACATCCCGACAGCACCCTGCTGTTCCCACCAACAAACACACACAGCCCCCCCCCCCCCAATAACACTATCAGTCAGCTCTGCCTTTTTCCTTACTTTATCATCCCTTTACTCCTTACCATCTATCATGTTTCCTGCTGTCAAACATCCCTTCATTCCCATTCAGCCACAACAGTGCTAAGCACTGCTGTAGCTTCTTAAGTCTGCCAAAGACAATCATCGCTATGATGATTCTTCTGCATCTAAAGCAACTCCCTGAGTTGTTGTAGCTTCGCGTTTAATTGTTGTAAATCGCAATCAACCTCACAGCACCTTCCCTGTTAGGCATTACTTGCTATCTCCCCTGCAGCATCTAGCTCCACACCTCCGCCAACATCAGTTACACGACATTTTCTTTAGTCACTCATGATTCTATTACACATCATCTCCACTACCTACAACAATACCTGTGCCCATTTCCAACACCAATTCTCATATTGTTTATGTTATATATGTATGATATATATATGCATATATACATAGATATGTATGTATATATATATATATCATTTCCCATCTTTTTCCACCATGTATATCTTGGCATTTTTTTTTTCATTAACATCCATATGATACATGTGATTTTCATTCTCTTTTCATTACTAACCCGGTTGTTTTGCAGGAAATATGTGGATAAAGTTATCATTTGGGGTTGTAAATTTGATTCTACCTGTTGTAATAGCTAGACCTTAATGAAAATTTATATTTCCTGCTTTAGGTAGAATGAATGAGCATTGTAAATATCATTGAATTACTTGTTTTTCATACATTTTGCCTTTATTTTTCAAATTCTCACAAATGGGAACACTAATGGCACGTGCACCATTTCGTAAGAGATAATAAATACTAAGTTGATGACCCACATCAATGGCCATAGTCAGGGTGTGGACAAAACTTAGCATTTTTATCTTTTACAAAATAACACTGGATCCACACTGGATCCATTTTCAAAATCCATCATATTTTTCCTAAAATATTTTATTCTTTTATCAGAATTTAACTTAAAATTACCTCAAAATATATCAATGGCCATAGTCAGGGTATATTGAGAGTTAATTTCATTTTAAATTCTATAAAAGCACTAAAAATGTATTCTATTCTTCTTTTGAATTTAAATATAGATTATCATATAATACATTCAATGACCATAGTCAAGGATGTATTATATTTTCAAATCTTATTTTAATTCATTTAAAGAATGAAATAGCTTTTCAAATTTCAATTTTAAACTTATTCAAATTCATTCATCATATAGGATAGAATTACATCATATTTTCAAAACTTCCTTTTCAAAATTCCAAGTGATTCTTCTTCTTAAATCAAATCTTATCCAAATCCAATTCTATCTCATTTCAAAGATTCAAAATTCGATTTCAAAGTCCAATTTGACTTTGAAATTCCAAAATCATTTTATATTCAAACTCCAAATTTTCAACTCAATTCAAAATTCAATTTCAAAGTTCAATTTAACTTTGAAGTTATCTTCTGATTTTAAAATCAAGTTCATCTCCTTTATCTTCAATCGAGGTTTGGATTTGAATCTCAAAACTTAAATTTTGGGTTTCTAAAAACCCAGATCCATCTTTTAAGGTCCTATTCGTTCTTTTCATAACCCAAATCAAAAGTTAAATCCTAGTCTCAACTTGGATCCAGATTTCCAAGTATAAACTCAATTCCCTTTTTTTGGATCTCAGATTACAGATCCAAATTCCATTTAGGATCCAGATCCTCATTCCACTTTGGATCTCCAATTACAGATCCAAAATTCCATTTAGGATTCAAATCCTCATTCCCCTTTGGATCTCAAATTCAGATCCAAACTCTATCTTAGGATCCAGAGTTCAAATCTACCTTTGGATCTCAGATTACAGATCCAAAATTCCACTTAGGATCCAGATCCCCATTCTACTTTGGATCTTAGACTTCAGATCCAATTCCTCTTTAGGATCCAGATTCCAATTTCACTTTGGATCTTAGATCCAGAGTTCAATTCTACCTTGAATCTCAGATCCAAACTCCAATTCTTAGGATCCAGAATCCAATTCTACTTTGGATCTCAGACTTCAGATCCAACTCTATCTTCCAACCCTATCTTGGATCTCAGATTTTAGATCTAAATACCTTCTTGGATTCCAAATCTTGAATCCAATTTCATTCAAAATTCCAAAATCCAAATTTCACTTTAATTCCAACTCTTAAAATCATTTCCATTTCATTCCAGATTTCAAACCAAGTTCTCATTTTAGATCCTAAATTCAAAGCTCAAACTTTGAACTCTATTCAAGATCCAGATCTTGGATTCGGATTTCATCTTGAAATTCCAAATCAATTCCATTTCCCAAAATTTTATTCAGATTTCCCAATTCTATCTTTTCCTTCTGATTCAATTCCACTTTTTTTTTCATTTCTATTCTGATTCAAAGTCCATTTATGACTTTGAAAATTCCTTTTATCTCACAACTTCAAAATCATTTTCCAAAATCCAGATTTATTTTTCCGAGCTCTTGATTATTCTAAAAACTTAGAACTTTAATCTTAAGTTCTAAGTTAGAAAACATTTCTTCACTTTATCAGATTCACTTGGAAATTCTTCAAAAATATTTCAAAAAGAGCATACATCTTTTTGCACAAGCATGATTCTTTGTGTATTTAGACTTAGAATAATTTCTTAGATAAATTCTTAGCAAAACAAAAGGCATTAATTCGACCCTTGGTTCGATTACCCCTCGTAAAGGCGCCAGGAACGGTCGAACCTCGTACCGACGAGCGGATCCCGTCTCCCAGTTTCCCGCAAATATTTCAAAAAAACGGAGGCGAGTAATCTTTTAAATCTTTTCAAATCAAGGTCAAGTGAAAACCCGCAAAAGAGTTCCTCTTCTCTCTCTTCTCTTCTCTCTTTCTTTTCTTTCTTTTATTTTCTCCCTTCAAAAAAGGAGGAAAATAGAGGTTAGAAAAGGAAAAGAGAAGGAAGAGAGAGAAACCAACGAAAGAGGAAAAATTTTGCGATAATCACAGTTTTGGCGACCGTGATGGGACATCGTCTCCGTCCGGTCGAATTATGCCTTTTCTTTTGCTTTGATATTATCTAAGTCTTTATTCTTCAAATGTCAGCTATATTTCCATGCAAACCTTAGGAAGCCTAGATTTTGTCCTAAGCTTACATCATTTGCATATAGGATTTAAGTATGGTTTGGTAGGACCATATTGAGGAGATTATTCCATGCTCACATTAGACTTAGATCTGAAATACAACTCTCCTCAATTTTAGGGATTGAATGCAAAACAATGTATGCAAGTGTATGCTTCTCTTCATTTTAATCTATCTCTTTAGGACTTGCATTAGAGCCATCTGATTTATTTTGCATGTTGAACATGTTTTCAAAAACATCCCCTACCTATATTGTCCCGGTCTTCACGTTGTTGGGCAGTCTCACTGAACCATAGTTTGGAAGAGAGCCTCACAACTGGACCACTTATTTGGGTTCGCGCCCCCCTACCACGTACCTAAGGGCCATAGTCCGAGGTATATCGGTAGGTGCTCAAGGATGTTGGGAAGCCATTACCTTAGAACCGGAGAAATATTTCTATGCCACGTACTTCAAGCTTCGGCTTGGGTATATCGACGTATCTTGATTGGAATCAGATGATCTAAACCCTAGAGTTAGGATTAAGGTCCTACAAACCATTTCAAATATTGCATTTAGAGTCAACCTTTAAGGAGTGTTGTATGCGCATCCTTGTTTGTGCAGCTTTAGTTGTATGATAATTCTCTTATTCTCTTATATATATGTATCAAACCCTTTTTCAAAACCCTGGGGGTATTATTCAAAACTTACCTTTATTTTCAAAAACCCCAGGTGTATATTTCTCTCTACCTACATTTCTTTTTCTCTTTTAGATCAAATTTACTTCAAAACCCTGGAAAATTTCTTTAAAAATTTCATCAACCTTTTAAAATCTCCAGGTTTGATTCTTCAAAGGTCTAGCCATAAGTCTTGCATTCTATCTAACTCTTCTTATTTTCTTTACCCCAGTATCATTTCAAATGGCGTCAAATCCCCTCGATGCTGTCTTTCCCCAAGATCATGTCTTCTATCAGATTCAGGATGGACCCCAGGATCTGCGGGTCATCCAGTCTCATCCTTTCTTCCCTCGGTGGTATTATTCATGGTTCGCCACCTTCTCACGTATGTTCCCAGACCACTTGGATGACTGTGGGTTGGAGATGGCATCAGCAGTAGGCAAACGAACCATCAATGGAGCTTTGGTTCAGGCCATGGCAGAACGGTGGAATCCACGTACCTGCATATTCTGGTTTCCTTGGGGAGAGATGACTCTACTGATGGATGAGTTCAATGACATTATGGGATTGCCCGAACCAGCTGGTCAGCCAGATGATCCTGTCGAGCAGCAGTTTTTGATCAACATCAAAGGGGTAGATGTTCGAGAAGCCTTAGCAAGAGCAACGGGGAGCAGATCCTGGCCCCTTATTGAGATTAGTGGGAATCAGTTCATCGACCTGTTCGAACTATATCAAAAGTACGGAGCCTACAAAGAGGTTGGCACTCTATCTCAAGCAGCGAGAGACAGAATTCAACATGCCATGATCCTGTGCATAGTGGGGTTAGCTTTCTTCCAAGATGGTCAGAATTTCATAGATATCAGAGTCGCTCAGCTCTTTCGAAGATGGGGAAGCAAGCATACCCGTCAGCTTTCAGTTTCCATGGCCGCATTAGCCTTCCTTTACAGGGGCTTGGCTCGATTTGCCCTCGGAGAGACCATTTTGGTAGAAGGGTGCACTTACGCCCTGCAGTCGTGGTTCCTGCGACACGTTCCCTCGAAGGCCAGTTCTTTCAGATTCAACAGTAAGCAGTCAAAGACAGTCATCCAATGCTGAGCTCTGATCGAGAAGCTGCATCAAGAGGAGATTACTTGGGACTTCTTCGACAAAAGGGAGACTGTTCCTCGATACACCTATGCACGTGACAAGCGCTACAAATTGATGGGCCCTTTCTTTTGTGTTGATTATCAGCCGGAATGATGTCTGAGGCAGTTTTCACAGCGGCAGGTTCGTGCCAACACCCGTTTCCCGACAGGCAATGTGCCAGAATTTAACCTGCAGTCGGATCAGTGGTCTGGAGCATATCATGTCGCTAAATATACCTGGGATTCCTTTATTTCTCTGTCTATATTTCCTGGGCCAAATGTATCATCTGAATATCAAGAGTGGTGGCAAACTGTCTGCCCACCCTCTCTTTGTCTTTGAAAGTTAAAAATATCAATAAAAATTTACTTTTTCGGCCAAAAATGTTGTTTTCTGTATTTTTGTTTATAGCACAAATAAAAGTCACAAATTTTGGGTGACGACCTAATCCTGGGTAAAAGGGATATTCCTTCCACATTTCTTCAATATATTTTATCATGGTTGACGACCTTGCCTAGGTAACAAGGCATATTTCTCTGTTATCATCAAAATGGTAACACAATTATCACAAATCATGTGATGACCCAATCCCGGGTAATGGGATAATCTCTTGAAATTGTCCACCAAATCCCTTCATTCCTTGCTTTTTCTCAAAGAAATTATGATTTTCAAAAGCTTCTCCATACTCTAACCATTCCCATATTCTATAGGAAAGCTTTGGCATCTGAAAATGGTTCAGACAAGGGCTGATAAGAGGGCCGCTCAACAGCACAGTGACAGCGAGCCAGAGGAGATGAATTCTCCCCGATTATCCAAAAAGCATGACTCCGGAGATGAGAGTGATGTTGATCCGGCCATGTACCGGGTTTTTCAGAAAATGATGACTAAAATGATGGCCGAGCAGGCTAAGGCGGCTCCAAAGAAGGCAGCCTCTAATACCAAGGCTAAGAAGAAGCCCATAAAAAAAGTCGGTTAAGATCAGCAAGCAGAAAATACAACGTGACAGCACCTCTGAGGATTCCGGGTCAGAAGAAGTCTCTGAGGAAGAAGAGCAGCTGATCTACATCCCGAAACATCTGCGGCAGTCCAAGAGGCCGGTAGAAGAGCCAGTGTCAGTGAACAAGCCCAAGTATGGGGCCCCTACAGAGGACTCGATCCAGGCACTGACCAAAATTGTTAAAGACCTGCAAGTCCGGGATAAAGGAAAAAGGTCATACACCAGGCAGGACTTCTACCTCGGTTTAGAGGGAGACATCAATCTGGAAAACCTCCCCAGAAAGTTCATTAAGTTTGATGGATCCGGAGATCCCAAGGCCCACCTCGCCATGTTTTTTGTAGAATGCGCCCGATTCAGCGAAGACAACCGTGCTCTATTTCTCTGTTTTCCCCGCTGTCTAGAGGGGATAGCCGCCAAATGGTATGTTGAGCATGTCAATCCCATCGAGTTGAGGGATTTTGACAAAGTCGTCAACATGTTTGTTGAACGCTTCCTATTCAACACGGAAGCCCTACCTACTCTGAACCATTTGTGCAACTTAAAGCAAGAGCCCAATGAGAAGGCCAGGGACTTCATTCACAAGTGGAGAAGCCTTTGCAACAAGATGAGAAACCCTATTTCTGAGGAGCATGCTCTCCAAGTCCTTCTCAACAACTTCTCCCAACCCCTAAAAAGTCTTCTTTTCCCATATCCCTCCAAGTCCTTTATTGAACTAACTGAGCGAGCGGAATGGCTCGAGATGGGGGTGGAAAACGGGATGTATGAGGGTGTTGCTTTAGCCAAAAATGTGCAGGACCCAAAGAAGAAAGCACACTTCACATACTCCGCCGAGGTTCCCGGGGATGATCAGGGCAGTAGCAGCAAGCAGGGCAGTGGCAGTGGCACAAAGCCCGAGCAGAATAGGGGCAGAAAGGGGAAATTCTTCAAGAACAATGACAAGCCTCTCCCGACCGGTCCTCAACAAAAAGGGGACCTTCAGGATAAACCTAAACATATAAACTGGAGCAGGGATCGGAAATTCACTCCCCTCGACCAGCCGCTGGAGAAAATTCTGGAATACTTGCTGACTCACGGGATGGTGAAACTTCCCAAGGTTGCAGATCAGCCAGTGCTCATAGGAAGATTTAAGGAACAATACTGCAAGTTCCACAGAGCAATGGGCCATGACACTGAATATTGCTTCGTCCTGAAGCATTTGATCCAGGACTGCATTGATAAAAGCATCCTCATCGAGGATGAAGAAGAGGGCAAAATGGACATCCTGTCCGCCCCATTCCCTAAACATTCAGCATCAACCATCTCTGAGCATTCTTTCCTTCCGCAGAATCACATACGTCCATGTTCCGGCGAAGAAATAAATTTGCAACATCAGGTGATGGTTCTACATCAGAATCAACCTGCATTTCAAAGAGGGGATATCCTCTCATTTTTAAATATTAGAAACATGTCAGTTAAGAATGGAAAAACCCAAGTTTTTCCAAGAAGATTTCTGAGAAAGGAAGCCTGCATAGAGGAAGCAGAAACCTCAAAAGCAGCAGAAGAGCAGGCCAAAACCCTTCAAAAGCCTATTACAGCGCTCTCCAATATCTCTATTTTTGAATTAACCCATGATTCTCTCCAGCACCGGGAAAAACTAGATGATCTACTGAGGAAGATCAAGGTGAAGCCGGGCACCACACCTGAAGACATGGCGCAGATAGTGAACCAGGCAATGACAAATGCGCCTATTACTTTCTCTGATGAGGACCTGCCAAAGTTTCATTCATTCCACAACAACGCGCTGTACATCGTAGTCAGGACCAGAGGCATGACTGTCCCACATGTACTTGTTGATGAGGGCAGCATTCTGAATATTTGCCCAGAAATTATAGAGAAAGCATTGGGATTGAAAGAGGAAGAATATGTGCCTGATCCCATCATCATCTACGACTTTGATAATCACGGGCAGACTGCCAAGGGCAAGATCTTCCTAGAAATTTTTATTAACTACTCAGTACACACGGTGCTATTCATGTCGTTAACGTGCCGCCAACTTACAATCTGTTGTTGGGACGAACATGGATCCACAATGTCAATGCCGTTCCATCAACTCTCCACCAGTGCATCAAGTGGTCCAAGGGTGGAATGATCACTACCATTTTGGGCGAAGATCCTGAAGAAAGGCTGCCACAGCCTATGATTCCTCGTCCAACATTCACAGCTGATATTCCAAGCATCCGAGAAGTGGATGAGATCAATCTCAGTGACAGTCTAGAGATGCTGAAACTGAAAGATGTCATGGAAGAGGAGAATGTTGCAGCTACGGTCCAATGGCAGGGACCTTGTTTCTTCAAGTTAGGAGGACGCATTGATTATGCCTCCTTCAAAGATCACCCTTTATTCCCCCAGTTCTCCAAAGCCAGAAAGGGATTTGATCTGCTGATAAAACATGGATACCAGCCATTCCGAGGCATGGGGAAAGATGAAGACGGCATGATAGAGCCCATCATTCCAGTTCGGCATGCGGACAGTTCAGAGTTGCGGTTCACCGGCCTGGATTCCAGCAACAAGACAGTTTTTATCAGAGGAAGCCAATGAAGAGATGATGCCTTAGTTTTCCTGCTTTCTTTTTCTTCTCTTTTTATCTTGTAGGGACAATACAGTCCCATCTTTTGTTAAAGTCTTGTAAATACTTTACTTCAATCAATGAAAGATCAAAATTTTCTCTTCGAGTATCCATCATTTCCTTCTTATACTTTCTCTATGTCATTGCTCTTGCTTTATACAAATTTTTTTTATTTGGCTCGTACTTTCTCTTAAAAACAACCTCTTTTGGCGTTTTCAGGACCATTAACTTCTGAATCAATGACAAGATTTGTTATCAATCCCAAGTATCTAAAATTGGCAAGGTTTCTTGAGATGAAAGACAGAGCAGAAGTCAGTCAGGCAGCAGAACAGACTGAAGAGCCAGCCGAATTTGATTTCACCATTCAGGAATTGCCAGAATTTGCTCACATTCAGAAGCAGGATGAACCCTCATCTTTGGTTCAAGATCCAACTGAGAATATCAACATTGGGTCGGAAGATGATCCAAAAATTCTTAAAATCGGGTCAAGTCTAAGCGAAATTGAAAAAGCAAGACTCATCCAATTCCTCAAAAGGCATCAGGAAGTATTCGCCTGGACTTATGAAGATATGCCAGGATTGGATATCAAGCTGGTTGAGCATCGACTCAAGTTGAAACCAGAAGCCAGACCAATCAAGCAGAAGCTGAGGAAGTTAGACCCTCGAATTGAGCAACAAGTCAAGGAAGGACTTGAAGATCTATTGAAAGCAGGCTTCATCCGGGCCATTGATTATCCAGATTGGTTGGCAAATATCATAGCAGTCCCTAAAAAGAACGGAAAAGTTTGGATTTGCATTGATTTCAGGGATCTCAATAAGGCCACCCCAAAAGATGATTATCCGCTTCCCAACATTGACCTGTTGATCGATAGCACAGCAGGTCATGCCATGTTTTCCTTCATGGACGGATATTTAGGTTATAATCAAATTAAGTTGGCCGTTCGTGATCAGTCCAAGACTTCATTTACTACCCCATGGGGAACCTTCTGCTATACAGTCATGCCATTTGGACTCACAAATGCCGAGGTGACCTATCAAAGGGCAATGGCCATTATTTTCCATGATCAAATGCACAAAAATATGGATGCATATGTGGATGACATTTTGGTTAAGTCAAAAGAAGAAGAGGATCACCTCGATGCTCTTAGTCAAGTTTTTGAAAGACTTATTCTTTACAAATTGAGACTTAACCCTCAGAAATGTGTTTTTGGAGTAGAGTCTGGCAAATTACTCGGCTTTATTATCAGCAAGAAAGGGATCGAGGTGGATCCGGCCAAGGCAAAAGCCATTATTGACATGCCGCCTCCAACTAATCGCAGGGAACTGTGAAGCCTTCAAGGGCGTATTCAGTCTATTCGCAGATTCATCTCCAATTTGGCCATGAGATGCGAGCCTTTCAACCATTTGCTAAGAAAAGGAGTTAAATTTGAATGGGGATCAGAATGTCAGCTCTCGTTTGAGCGCATCAAGCAGTATCTCCTTAATCCACCAGTTTTGAAGCCGCCTAAGCTGGGAAAGCCTCTCTTGCTATATATTTCAGTCAATCAGAATGCTTGTGGTGGATTCCTCGCGTAGTATGAAGACGGCAGTCTGATAGAGCACGCCATCTACTACGTGAGCAAAACTTTCATTGATTATGAAAAGAAGTACTCTCAGATGGAAAAAACTTGTCTGGCGCTGGTTTGGATGTGCCAGAAATTAAGACATTACCTATTGGCTTCTGAAATCAAGTTCCTATCGAAGCTTAATCCTCTCAGATACATTTTGGAACAACCCTTTCTCACTGGACGGATTGCAAAGTGGCAAGTCCTTCTAATGCAATATGACTTAGAGTATGTCTCTCAAAAGTCGATTAAGGGCCAAGCGATCGCAGATCAGTTGGCAGATTTCCCTCTGACAGAAGAAATTAAAGCAGAGGATGATTTTCCTGATGAGCACATCTGTAATATCCAACAGCCCCTAGTTTGGAATATGTTCTTCGATGGCTCTAAAAATATGTCTGGCATGGGGATTGGAGTCTTGTTGATCACTCCAGAAAAATAAATGATCCCTTATTCTCTCAAGCTTGGTTTCCAATGCACTCATAATATGGCCGAGTATGAAGCTCTAATACAAGACCTCAAAATCTTGCAAAATTTTGATGTCAAGAGAGTGCATGCTTTTGGCGACTCTCTACTTGTTGTCAGTCAAGTTAACACTGAATGGCAAGTAAAAGATTCCAAATTGATCCCATATCAGAAGATCGCCCTATCTCTTATGGACAGCTTCAAAGAATTTCAGCTCAGTCACATCAGAAGAGAGCATAATCAGATAGCTGATGGTTTAGCCAGTCTGGGCTCCATTCTATCCTTCAAAGGTGATGAATCATGTCGTTCCTTTGAAGTCGGCAGACTTGAGCAACCTGCTTTCGCTTCAGTTATGCAAGTAAACCAGGTCAATCAAAAGGAGAAGCCTTGGTACCAAAACATCAAAAATTTTATTGAGACGGGTGAATTTCCACCAGAAATGCCTAAAAGGGAGCAACGTGCAATTCAGCGTATGTCTATGTGAACACCCCAAATTTTTCAAAAAATTTACAAAATGACCCCTTTTACCCCTGACTCCATCTTCTGAGAAAATCAAAAGCAATTTCAAAGCTAAATTTCAGTCATTCTTCAGATTTTCTGAATTAAATTCCATGTTGATGTATTCAAATTCAATTCCAGATCCGAATCCAGTACTTTAAATCCATACTTCTTCAAAATCTGGATCAAAACCCATTTCTGAAGAAATTTTCTCAAAATAGCTTTTTCTCAGAAAAACTCCCTTTTGTAAATATTTTATAAAAACACGAAAAGATTAGTTTTAATTCTCGTTTTCTCGTAAAACTTTAGGATTTTATTCTAAAAATGCAAAAAAATAGAAAAATAGCATAAAAAAAACAAAAAAAATTGAGAAAAGCTACAAGAAAAACGAATGATTTTCAAGCTTTTGAAGTCATTTTACCAAAAACCTCATCTTAAACCACTTTTTAAAAATCTTTCTAAAAGAGGACCACCTTTTTGAAATAGGGAAAAGCTCCAACGGACTCCCTCTATCGCAGGCCCTCTCCTTCTCGAAGCATCCGGAGGTCGCCTCTCTTCCTCCATCATCCGCTCGATCAATATCCCCTCCATCGCATGCCTCATCTCCTGTTCATCCCTAACCGTCTGAAACCCTTCTCGATCCTTCCTCTGCTTCTTATAAAAACATCGATCACAGCCAAAAAGAACAGAGGGGATCGATCACAGCCAAAAAAAAGGGGGACAGCGATAGTGGGCGATCAAGGAGGACATCGATCCCAACCTTCAAAGGCAGCCATTTCGTTTGGGCTTCACTGCGTCCAATTTTTCTCTCTCCCTCAACTTCTCTTTTTCATATCTGATCGATTGAAGGAATCGACCATCCACTGCAAACAAGAGTGCGTGAGACGCCCCCCTCCCCCTGCTTCGATTAAGATAAAACCATCCGGTAAGAACCTCTTCCCTTTAATCCCTTTGCTTAGTTTCTGATCTGTCCCATTAAAGCACCATTGAGGGTGTTGAGTTGCCTGTGCAACGTCAACCCACCTCTGTGCTATAGCAAACAGAATGTGAAATTCCTACATCATTTGTTTTTCCTTTTTTTTTTTTTCATTTCTTCCTTCTTTCTCGTTTTCCTTCCTTCGATGAACTATTGTTGATAACCTTGGGCTTCTCATATATCCTTTATGGTCTTGCTACTTAGTACGTCCTCAACATCTTTTATTTTATTATTGGCATTACCACCTGTGCGAGAGATTTCATTTCATGTTCCAGAATGTATGATTCTTGTTTGCCATTACATCATTATTCTGTCATTTTCATTATAGCTTACTGCATATCATGTATCTTGTTAAAATCCATCGGCTAATCTCTCTTGTTCATTTCATTTGTTATATTTTCTTCATTTTCGTTGACTAAATTCATTTATTGAAATGCAATTCCCTATATTTGATCATGGATCTCATTTATCCCAACCTACCGTTTCATGAATTAAGGCAGTTTGATTCAATTTGTGTTCTCTGTGCTGAATCTGGATGAATATATTGTCACTTTGTAGCATACCAGTCATAGTTGGAGCATCACATTTCACTCTACATCAGCTGTTAGTTGTCCGTTAGAAATTCACTGTGGGCTTTGGCTGATCTGGAATTATCGTGTAAATCATTGTTTGAAGCAATATCTCTGTATTCGCATATGAGTTGTTAAACGATGCTTTGATTAACCATGGAAATCGAACCTCTGATTTGCTGTGGAAGAAAAATCGGGTCTATGGAAGTCACTCATCTCTGTCATGAGATTCCTGTTAATTTTTTTTTTTTAACGATTCCCCATTATAAGTCACTGTGAAAACCTGGGTTATCATCGCTGTGGAGGCATACTGGATTTACCTTGAAAATGGGTTACTCCATCATAGATTCTCATCCTCCTCTGCGGGGATAAGGCGTGTTTGGGGCCATGTGGTCCTCTACATTACGTGTTTGGGTGTCTTCTGATCTTCTTGCTCTGGATTTAGGGTTCTCCTTCTTTCTTCCATCATCTAGGGTTCGGTCTTCACTCTTTGGCTTTTCCGGATTCAGGAGGAGGGCGAAGCAAAGGGCCAGGTCGGACAACAATCAGTAAGTGTGTATTCGTTTGATTTGAGTTCTTTATTGTGATGCCTCTTCTCTGCTGTTTGCGATCTATTTTTGTGGCAAATTGTGGTACCGGTTTCAATTTTATTTGATATAAGGTGATCTTGAGGTGTTGTCGGTTTATGGCCAGTATAATCGTAGGGAGGGAATTTGATGTTGATCATCTGGAATATAGAAGCAAGGGTTTCGAGGTTACAGGAGGTTGATTTGAAAATCTTGTGTGTTATATTTATGATCTTGCTTTAAAGGATTCGTGGTAGAGAGGGCAGCTGGTAGAAAGGCAGCCTTCTGTTGGTTAGTCCCCTGCTGGCATATCGGTCTTCTGCATATGATTGCTGAGTTGAGATTTCTGGTTTAGGTAATATGATAGTATAAGCAAACAGGTAAAATTTTAGTGTCGGTTTGGGGGCAATTGGTATATCTTTTTGTTATGATTGTTGACCTTGCCTTTTCCCTTCACCCCGAGGTAGAGCTGTTTTGAGTTTCGATTGTCTTGGTCTAGGTGTATGTGGACCACAGACTGTTTCTTCGTGATTAGTTGTGCCTGTGCGGTGTTACTAGGGGTTGGAAAAACGAGTTTTACTGGCCTTGCCTTCTTTTAGTCGGATGAGTATACATCTCATGTTGGTTCTTGTTCTGCTGTTGAATCTAGAGCTTGTTGCCATGGTCGGAATGCGAGGTAGTGTCTGTTACCTTCCATGAAGAGCAAAAGTATCATTATAACTGTATCTTCTTGTTAGGCTCCCGTCTTATCCATTGCTTCACTTGTCATTTGTTTGCTTCATTTGCCATTCCTGCCTCATGGGGCGCTGACTGTTGTAGGACTCAAGGGAGCGGAAGTTGTTTTTTTTTTGATGGGGCACTTTTGTGTCTTTTCTGTGGACCGAAATTTTGAGGAGCTAATTTTGGGGCACTTTGGGTTGAGTTGTTGCTGGGTTTGGCAGGATACTGATTTTGGTCTTTTGATTTGTTAAAATTTTCATTACATTGATCATGGGGAAGTTTAGACTCTCTTCCAATCACGTGCATCTTGTTCTATATCATAACTTTCAAGTTTTTAGGAGACCTCTGTTCGCTGGGAAGCCTGAGAAACCATGTTTTTTTCAAAATAATTCTTCCACACCCAGTTCAGGTATGATGACGGGGGCATTTTTTAAAATTTGGCATGTTTTCTTTGCCACTAAGTTCGGCTTTCAACCGACTTAGTAGTAAAGAGGGGCATCTGTGAACACCCCAAAATTTTCAAAATCTTATAAATCTTCCGTTTTTACCCTTGGCCCCCGTTTTCTGAGTATAATTGAGTCATTTTCACTCAAAAATTCAATTTATTCCTCGGATTCACTGGAATCAAATTCATTTTATATATCTGACTCAATTTTTAATCCAGATCCAATGTTAAAATCCAAATCTGAGCCTTGTTATTCGAGTTTTAGATTAAAAATAATTTCTAAAAGGGGTCAGATAGTCGATCTGATATCCATTTGGATCCATTTACTTTGTATTTTTTGATTTGAGGTTCAAACTCGAATATTTCCTCAAAATCCAGATTAAACTTGTTTTCTGGAGAAAATTCCAAAAATCAAACCCGAATTCTCAGAAAACCCCTTTATTTGTAAATATCTCTCAAAAAAATCCAAAAAACAAAATAAAATATAGTTTTAAATCTCTTAGTTTTAAAAGTTTTCATATCAAAAATACAAAAAAAAAAAACAGAAAATGCAAAGAAAATACCAAAAAATAGCCTAAAGACCTCTTTTATAATTTTTTTGCGTAGTTAAAACCTTGTTTTGGGAAAACTTTTGAAGAAATCACTATTATTAAAATACCAAAAATTAAGGGGACCATTTTAGAAAGCCTCTCTCCTTCTCGCCCTCTCCTCCTTCTCGAACTTTCCCAATGACTCTCCTTCTCCATCGAGGGCATCCACTTTCACCCCTCTCTCGCGCCCTTTTCCTTCATCTCCACCCCTCCGATCATCACCCTCTAGAGATGACCGTCGATCTTCAACCATATCTCCATCTTCTCCTCTTCCAACCATTAATCTGCAACAACCTCCCTTCTTGAACCATCTTCCATCGCTCTCTCTCTCGCTCGGAGGTCGTCCATCGATCACTCCCTTCATCCCCACCGTCGATCTCTAACCACTTCGACCCTTCTCGTTCCTTCTGCCCCTTCCTATATAACCAAACGTCGAAGAAACAAAGGTGGGGCATCCATTATCAGCATAACGATCCCCGATTCACTCGATCCGGTCATCTTGCATCCTCCCTCCTACTTAAGCGGTTGAAAAGAACTTCGCCCAGTGGAAGCACAAGGAAGAAACCCTTCCCCTTTAGTCCTCCTCTTTCACGATTCCTGCAAATCGTTTCGGTAAGTGCCTCATCCCTTTTGTTTCCTTCACATTTTCTGTTGGTTTCTTTCCTTTTCTCGTTTTGGGCCCTGTCAATACACCATGAAGGATGTTGAGTTGCGTATAGAAACCCTAACTCCTCACTATGTAATAGCAATGGGATATCCAATCCCAACAATTTTTTTTCTTTTGTTTTTCTGTCTTTCTTCTTTTCGCTATTCATTTATGAATTCCTTGTGATTTTCAGTGTGTTTTATAGAAGTTTATCATTTACTTTTTTTACTTTTATTTTTTTTATTTTTTTTTATCTATTTCCGCATTAGCCTACTTGCTGTCTTTGATTCAATTTCATCACCATTTTCTGCATCATATTCCCTGGTTATCTACCTCTGCCCTCGGAATCAGATTTTCTGTTTATATTAGTTGTTATATTTTGATCTTCGCACTGTCTTGCTTCAAGATTTTTGATTAATTTTGATTTTCTATTTCGTGTAGATCATCACATCATGTTTATGTCTTCATATCTGCATAATCTCTACCTTCTTCCTGTGTATTTTTGCATTTTTGTGCATCTCATATCATCATTTTTACCTATATGTTGTATGTCACATTCGGCATCCTTGTTTCTAGTACTTCACCCTTTCCAGTTTATGCATCACCGTCTTTATATCTACATTCTGCAATGCATATCAATACTGTTAACTTCAATTATGAGCCACGCTGAGTTGGTCCACCAGAGACTGATCTCGTTGTGGTTTGGCTAGTTCATTGTTTAGCAAGGTGTGGATAGATAAAAACTTCATCTGGATGCATATCCTTGACAATACCAAAATAGAGGTTGATAAGGAATCATCAACTAGGATTAGGTATAGTACTCGTATGATTGCTGCATCTCCAAATTTCAAATCAGGTAAGAGCTGGGTGTGTTCTGCAAACAATACATCATCTTTTGGGATCCTACTGCCTCAAGTAGGAACTGGCTAGAAGTCGTGAATCCCTGTATGTATAACCATATTTGTTAAAAAAAAATGATGAATATAGTAAAGAATTATGGTGATGTGCTGACATCTCTCCAAGAATGATGCTAAAGTTGAAACAACTTGAAAATGTTTGATGAATCTGGGAAACAAGATCGGATTATTGAAGGGAGCCACACGAATCATGGAGTTCTGTGTATAGTGATGCATGTTCTTTAAATCCAAGGAAGCAGATGTTTGGATTCTAAATCAGAATGCCAGGTCTGTCATTGGTGCCCTGATGCTAAATCAATTTCAGACGTTTATGTAATCCTTCCCCAGTTTTAATTGTGATGTATTCATACACTGTTCATGTTATTGATTATATTTCCCATTTCAGTGATAAGATCAGTTAGCATGCCTCATCAAATTATCCTGTTTCTACCATGTACATACGTCATTTGCAACGGTCATTTCAATTTTTCATTCTCATACCAAAACCACCATGGATCCAATACAAAAGGGTGGTGATCTGCGATCTTGTCTGTAAGGCGCCTTCTGCTTGACGTTTACAGCAGGTGGTGGTTGAGTTTTTATGAATGCTCTTTTTAAAAGATAGTTTTTCAATAAAATCTTTGGAAAATCGTCAACCAAAACTAAATAACCGACTTTCCACAAAAGTGGTAAGCACGGGTCGAATCCACAAGGAACGAGAATCACTCAATTATTCCTAAGAAATTCAATTTATTAATAAATATCAATCAGCAAATACAATACTAATGACAATTACAAATTAACACTAAATCTAACTAGAAAAGCACTTCAAGCTTCTGGTGCATGCCAAGGGTATTTCTGTCTTTTCGCCACTTCTCAAATTTTTGCACTTGGACAAGAATCCCTGGAATTTTTTTAGGCTTTTCAACCTAATAACATAGCAA